>NW_017674845.1:58077-59704 GCF_001879085.1 Nicotiana attenuata | reverse complement strand
AACTTAAATCCTTCTATATATAACAATGTTATTACACTAATGCTAAATTTCTCATGAAACCTTTATTATTGACTGGTTGATGTTTCGATTTGAAAATATTTTATGTTGTTGTATGGTTGTTTAGTGGTAAATTAAACAATTCTTGTGAATGTGGGTAAGTGGAAAGAAGAAGAAAAAATGACAAAACAAAAATTTCGCACAACAAAATATAGAAGTAAAATGGAAAAAATATAAAATTGGCCAATATATAATACACTTATATACAAAAAATATACATTTTGTCGGCTATTATTTTTAGGAATGACTAAAAATATATATTTTCAAGTAAAATTGTGTTATAAATAATTCTATTAACATTATGAGTACACTAATGATAATTATTTCATGAGATCCTTGTTATTGACTTTTTTATGTGTTAAGGGTAAAAATAAATTTAAAGATAGAAATACAGCCTAATAAAATATGAAACTAATATTGAGTTTCTTCTATACTATGTTACTAGACAGGGACGGCCCGTGCCAGCACAGGCCCAATACTGCAATAGGTTAAACATTTCTTTTTGGGGGAATGGAGATAATAGAAACTGCTACATCTAAGTATCGAATCAGGTACGCAATGCTGAGTGCCTATTTACATTCATTTTGGATCAACATTTATATTTTTTGTGTCCATAATAGCATCATATTACAAGATGCTTTAATTTACAGTATTTACATATATCTTGACAGCTATTTACATGTTATGAAATGGGGATGCGTCTCATGTGGTGTATAGTCTTTTTCCTGTCCTTCTTGGCATTTCATTGACAAAAGCACCTGTAAATAGAGGAGATAGAAGAAAAAGGAAATAATTAACTGCATAAAGAGGGAGCAGTTTTATGAATCTCAATGTTTACCTTGAAAATGATATTGATAATTATATTTGATTTTGTGGTTCTAAAAATATGTGATTTATTTTAATACTTGTTGTTAGGCAATAGATGCTATGTGTAAGTAAAGAAAATAAGAAATGCAAACCAAAGCTATCACAAAACCGAGCCTCGAGCTGGCTGGAACAGAAGCTTTGACGCCTATTTAGGACAGTTGGTAGTGAGCTATTGATGAAGAAACAACGATAATGAAGGCCTCAAAGATGGCCTTTTGCTGTTAATAATGAGCAACAAATGAAGAAAAATAAAAGAACAATGAAAGAATAAGCAATAAATGTGTAGAACAATTATTTAAGCGTGTTTAAAGAAGAGCAGAGAATGTTTTATTGTATTCAATATGTTGTATCTTGTTTACAAAATGACAAGGGTCTCCTTTATATAGGAGGGGGGAATCCCAACATGGTGCACGTCTAATAATGACGTGGAAATGCTATTAGTACAGCTGTATAATAGTTTAGTACGGGTTAATACTATTTCTCGCAGACTCTGTCAGTCTTCATCGCGTGCCCTCAGGATTTTCCCGCCTTTTCATGACGGTCGTCGATTTTCATATTGCCTCGAGGTACGCCATGATGAGTCTTCGATAGGCCCTGCCGAGGCGAGTGCTTCGAGGACGAGCCTTGGGCTGTGCTTCGATCCCATCGAGGCCGGTCTTGAAATGCCATAGAAGCCTTAAAACGGGCCTTCCCTGACTTTTGA
>NW_017674845.1:56072-57945 GCF_001879085.1 Nicotiana attenuata | reverse complement strand
GGTTCATTCCCCCAGGAGCATTGAATGCACCGCCGGTCCATTTCCCCAAAAACATTAAATGCGCATCAGTTTCATCGTTATTTCTCTATAAATAGGGGATTTCTGGAACCAAAGCTTCACTCATTCCTTCTTCAACAATCTTTAGTCTTTTCCCTTCTCTGTATCCTCTTCTGATTTCATATTCTTATGGTTCAAACCTGTGACCACAAGGTCATAAGGCAGCAAGCTTATCAGTTATGCCATGGCTCTTTTTCAAAGCCTTTCCCCTCTAAGTGGAATTATGTTGAGTTGTTGTTGTTGTTGGCTCGAATTGATGAGAGGAAGGCATTAAATTCTTCCTGTATCAGAAGATATGTGGACTGTAAACTGTTGCGCATCTCTCTTAACTTCAACCTGGTGTAACGCTTCATTCCTTTTGCTTTCAATGGAGTGAGGTGGCACTATCTACTAACTTTTGCATCCCACGCCGGTGAAATGTCTCAATAAGTGGCCTCACAATAGTAGTGCTGATGAGACCCATACTCGCCAAGCTTTTGACCAGGCCACAATTTTCTTTGCTTGTCAAAAGCTTTTGCTCTTTGATAGGCTATAGCCTTTTCTTCATCTATCGCTGTTTCGGAGGAGGTTCTCGAAGACAACGCTCTAAAGATCGAAACGAAGTCCCCGAGGAAAAGGTTCTCGAGGATGTTGCTCTTGAGGACATTCCCTCGAAAGTAGATTAGGCCTTTGGCTGTTGTTTTTTGCTTCTTCGTTTCTGTGTAAGGGCCCCTCGTGGGCTTTGTACATCTTTTATTAATATAAGAAATCCTTTATTTTGCCTTCGATTTGTGTAAAATCCAAGTGTATGACTCTAACGATTAGTCCGAATACTGGATCCGGAGCATAATAAACCCTTAGATTTTTAATTGATCAATATGATGCTTCCTAAAGTCCTTTGTTGTCCCTCGGACTGAGCTTGGGTTGATTTGATGCGAACTTAGGTCACCGGGACTTCTGAGTCCGTGTTGAGTGGGAGCTGGGTCTCGATTTTTGAAATAAAGCTAGCCTTTTTAGGCTTCGTTGATAGTCTTTGAGTTAGAATTTTCTCGAAATCAAGTAGCCTTTAGATTCAGCAACCGGGTGACGTTCGCTCGATCATCTGAAAATAAAGATAGCCTTTAGACTTTTACAGATAGTCCTTGAGTGAGAGCTTGCTCGAACTCGGGTAGCCCCTAATTGAGTGAAAATTTGTTGTGACTCGAAATAAAGATAGCCCTAAGGATTTATAGATGGTCCCCGAGTGAGAACTGGCTCGAACTCGGGCAGCCCTTGTGCTCAATAGTCGAGTGAGCGTTCACTCGAACCCGAAATAAAGGTAGCCCCGAGGCTTTATTAATAGTCCCCGAGTGAGAACTGGCACGAACTCGGGTAGCCCTTGGGCTTAATAGTCGAGCGAGTAGTTTGCGCGAACTCGAAATAGAGGTAGCCCCGAGGTTTTATTAATAGTCCCCGAGCGAGAACTGGCTCGAACTCGGGTAGCCCTTGGGCTTAATAGTCGAGCGAGTCGTTTGCTCGAACTCGAAATAGAGATAGCCCTGAGGCTTTATTAATAGTCCCCGAGTGAGAACTGGCTCGAACTCGGGTAGCCCTTGGGCTTAATAGTCGAGTGAGTGTCTGCTCGAACCCGACTCGTAGATTGTTCTCAATAACTTCTGACAATTTGATTCCTGATGCCTGGGCCCTGACGTCAACATCATGACATAAGTGGTTGGAGTGGCTGAAGGGTTGCTTTTTGTACGATTCCCAAAATCATTAATTATAGACGGCCAACAGTCGGCCCTTCGGCTTCCTCAGCACGTTTAAGCGATCTTTATAAATAGACAAATCTCATAAC
>NW_017674845.1:0-55757 GCF_001879085.1 Nicotiana attenuata | reverse complement strand
TTCAGTCATCTTCCCGAGTAATCAAAGGTAAAATGGTAGTTCCCCCTAGTATCGAGGAGTGTACTCCCGGGCCTTGTGATACATCTTCTGATTTCCAGGTCGGAAACTCTTCCTCTGTTCCGGGACGATGCGAACCCATGTCTGATACATCAGTCTAATAACTGAAATTGAGAAAGTGAAGGCCGACTGCCATTGGGGGGGAGGTGGTGCAAGTAGAGATTCCTTCACGTGAAGAAGACATAACCAAGCACCAAGCCGGTTTCCTCAGTGTATACACATATCCTTTCACCTTAGGCCCAGTAGGAGCCTCTTCGCCACCGATAGACCCAGTGATCCTCGATTTCGGCAGACAATATCGGGTGACGCTTAGACAAATCTATCCATCATTCTGGCGATCATTTATTTGGTTAGGTATTTTTCGAACATTGCCGAGGGGATGCCTTTTACCCTCGATCATCTGATAAGATTGTATAGCCCCCGACTTTATCGAGGTGGTCTGATTAAGTTAAAACGTCGATCCTCGAAGGACTTTTTTGCTAGCATCGACGAAGACAAGGACCGAGGGTGGACTAGCCGCTTTGTCCGAGTCAAGACCTCGGACCTGATCCCTGCTAAGAGAATGACATTCTCTGAGGAATGGAATATGAATCGTAAGTAAACATGTTTCGCTAATCGAATATCTTTTCTTGCCTTTGAATTAAATCTCTTCGACGGTACAGTTGTCGAGTGGTACCTCGATGCTGTCAAGGATCTCCCGGGTTGGGTCCGACGACTCGATTTGATCTGCCCATATGCTAAGCGCGCGTGGCGTGATCTGGCTAAGACCCGTTGGGAGGCCAAAAATCATGGCGACTTTTTATTTCTGTCACACTTGAGCTCCTTAGAGAAGATATCTCTCGATAGAACTCTCATCCTTTGTGCATATGCAGGCCTTGGAGAGGCCATTTTGATGAGGGAACACCTGCCTGGGAGTAGATAACCCGAAGCCTGCTAAGGAGAAAAAGAGAAAGAAGAAATCACCAGCTGAGCCCCCGAAGCCAAAAATGGCTAAAGTTCAAAAGCCCGAGGCCGATTCAGTGGCCTTAACTCGGGGAGCGGCCGAAAGTCTTTGTGCAGAGGGCGAGGAGAATGATGACTGCCAGTTGGTACTCAGAGGGAGAGGGAGAGCTGGTGCCTCGAAGTCTACTGAGCCGAAGGTGACTGAGATAGAGGCTGCTGGAACGGAGGCCGCCGAGGTGACCCTGACCCGGGCTGAGAGAATTTTTGAGGAGAGCTCAGACGAAGTCCCCGGGCCGACCGGCAATCAAAACACATCGGATGCCGAGGGGAACTTAGTTGACGAATCCGAAGAAACCAATAACGCAGCCCCTCGGAAGGGGGAGAGGGCCCCCGTCAAACCATTCGAGGTGATCATTGTAGATGAGCCTCTGCCGGGCCCATCATTCTCTCCTGGGCAAATACGGGATGCCTAAGATATGAAAACTCCCGCAGTGGGGGCATCCCTCGGAGAGAATGTTATATTTGAAGGTTGTTTTGCCGGGGTTGAGGAAGGACCCGATATCGATGCCTTATTGATCTTGAAGAAGCCTAGAAGCTTCGAAAATAGGTAATCTTGACTTGAACATTGTATTTTGAGTTTCGATTCTTGTTTTCCTGACTCCCTTCCTTTGTGTTTTTAGGCCTTGATGCTCTCCAACCAGGATTTTTCCAAGTCACAAGCCGAGTTGGCGCGTTGCGAGGACAAATTTAGGAAGCTCGCTTCTGAATTGAAAAAACTTAAGGCCCTTTATGGGGAGCTAAGTGACCGTCGAGCACATTTGGAGAGGATGTCTCGAGAGCGGACCGATCTTGATGAGCAAGTAATACGACCTTCGTGGGCTTACTTCTATGCTTTTGTCAATTGAGCGTTGAATAACTTAGTTTGCTTCTTTCAGCTTAAGCAAAAAGATGATCTAATGCGAGAGGATCTTAGAGTCACAGATACTGAAATCCTTGGGCTGAAGCAGCGCATGGATGAAGTGTCCTCCGATAAAGGAACTCTTCGAGAGAAGCTGATCTCGGTTGGGCATCAACTCCAAGGGGCAAAGGGAGAAAGCCGTAAGTACAAAGATCTCCATGCTGAATCAGTTGCTGAGCTGTCTGCAGCTAAGTCCAAAGCCGATGCGCTCATATCCTCATACCGAGAAGATGATGCTGCAGCAAATGCTCGAGCCAGGAAGGTATCCGAAGAGGCCAAGTTGGAGCTGACCCGAGCCTGGAGCATGCCCGATTAAGATTTTGGAGACAGGCTCTCGAGGATGTGCGTGCGGGGGCATCGATTTGTCTGCTGAGATTAAGAGGGTGAAGGCCCTAGAGGAAGAACCGACAGCTCTGCTTTCTTCCGATGATGGTTCAGCCAGTGGTTCGACTAGCGGCTCGGAAGATGATGAAGATGAAGGTGAATTCCCTGAGGGGAAGGAGGCCGTTGATGCTGCGGGGGTCGAGGGCCAAGCCGTTGAAGGCACAACTTCTGAGGGAGCTCCGTCTGGTCAAGTGACCCCGGCGGTAGATTAGGTTTTTATTTCTTGTTCTTTGCATTGGGCTCCCCATGGGAGTGTTGTAAATGTATCTTTGTATCACTATTTATAATAAAAAAGGAACCCTTCGGTTTTCCCTTTATATATATTCCCACTTGCTTGTGCCTTTGTTTATGTTTTGAGTTTTGATGTTTGTCGATAATTAGTCCGATATGATGGACTTTTAGATAAGAACCCTCAGGTTGTGTTTGATGAGCAATTAATAATAGTTGACTGTTTAGGGCTGGGTCCTCGAATCATGTTTTGACTCAGGCTCATTGACCCTCAGGTTTTCAACATATTGGCCCTTAGGCTCTTACGCTTTGGCCCTTAGGCTCTTTTTAGATTGGGTCGATGCGGCCTCTAATATGGCTATAGTTTTCCCTCATTTTGGCTAAAGACTTTTGAAGTTTTGATTATGCCTTGGCATGTTTTGTGTTCGTCCGAATCTTCGACGGCTCAAACGAGAACCACGATTATGAGTCAATATGTGACTAGCTGAGTACCTCGGGAGGTTCCCTTGAAGGCTGAGTTTTTGAAGACTTTCTATCGAAGGCTGATGGTTTTTGAAGCCTCTTTATCATTTGGAGCTGATATTATCGATGCTCCTTTGCTTATGCCGAGGTAGCCTAATTAACTGGTTCTTTTCGAAGTATTTTTGAAGTATTTGGAGGCCTTTAGTTGTATGGCGGCAGTCGGACGTCTCCCAGCCGCGTTAATTCGGCCGTAGCCTTTAAGTTCGACCGTAGTCTTTATGTTTGGCCGTAGCCTTTACTCCCGTGTGCGGTGACCTTGGCGTCTATATTGAGGGTATGCCTTTTTAGGGGTCTTACAAGTTCGAATATATAGCCTTGGCCTTAATATCAGGGTTATGCCTTTTTTAAGGTCTTATAAATTTCAGCAAGCCTTGTTGAGGTCTTACAGCTTTGATGTTACCTCACTGAGGGCTTAAGAGCTCGAAGTTGTCTGATCGAGGTCCTATGAGTTCGAGTCTTGGATGGCTCGATGAGCTGATTGTCGATGACAGTCCTCGGGTGTTCGAGAGTTTTTTGCTCTTGGGCCATTTTTCATGACAGTAGTGAATTTCTTCGAGGCACAAAGTGTTGATAAGCAAAGAGGCTTCCGCAATTACTTGATATATGCGTACATGTTTTTAGCCTTTGGAGGCTCGATTATTCTACATGGACACGGTTCATTTGACCGTTTGGCCCAATACAACATTTTTCTATCGAGGTCCCCCAGGCATAGTTCGATTTCTTCCGAGAGGCAACCTCTCGGGGTGATGCCCCTCAGTATTTGAGGTTGATTAAAGAGAAGCCTTGAATACTTGACGAGTTCTCCTTAGGTAGCATATGGATGTTGCCTCGTTAAAAACCTCGCCGGTAAAACCCGCTCGGGATTAAATCCGGTCTAAGGGAAAAAGAGCGCAATGCATGCTTTAAAACCCAAGGTCTTCGAGCTGGAGAGTGCTTTGATTCCTTTCAATTGAATACATGTAATAAGTTAGTATAAAATGTAAATGAAAAGGGAGAGGGTTGTACCTTAGCAATGATAGCTTTCAAGTCCCGATACGTTTTAATTGCTTGCTTTGAGGACGCGGTACAGTCCTTTATTCCCTTATTCAGATGTAGGCGAGAATGTCGGTTGTGGTTGCTACTCGGCTGTTTGCTTGTCTTTTGGCTTTTTCAATGTAGGGGGCGTCGATGCCGGTGCCATGTCGTACATCGCGAACATCTCTCTTGCTCCATGCTGCTCCCAGTACACTGCTTTTACTCCATCATTGGTCGGGAATTTCATCATTTGATGGAGGGTTGATGGCACTGCCCTCATACTGTGTATCCACGGCCTTCCAAGTAAGGCATTGTATCTCATGTCACCTTCGATGACATGAAACTTGGTATCTTGGATCGTACGGGCCACATTGACCAGGAGGATGATCTCCCCGTTCGTTGTCTCGCTCGCCATGTTGAATCCATTGAGGATTTGAGAGGCGGGTATGATCTGGTCGAGCAGTCCGAGCTGCTCCACTACTCTCGACCGAATTATGTTGGCCGAGCTACCTGGATCCACGAGCACACATTTAATTTGAAATTTATCCAAAAGAAAATAAATTACCAGTGCATCATTATGAGGCTGAGACGAGGTCTCGATGTCCTCTTCGCTGAATGTGAGAGCATCCTCCGGTATGTAACTTCGAGTCCGCTTTTCCCTGGTGATGGATATTTTCGTCTGCTTAACAACGGGTCCCTATGGGGCGTCGACCCCTCCAATGATCATGTGGATGACGTGCTATGGTTCTTCTGGTTCGTTTTTCCTGTTCGCCTCTATTTCTAAAAATCGGTTTTTAGCTCGGTCGCTGAGGAACTCTTGAAGATGCCCTTCGTTGACCAGTCGGGCTACCTCTTGTCGAAGCTGTATGCAATCCTCGGTCCTGTGACCGTGAGTGCCGTGATATTTTCATAACAAGTTAGGGTTCCTCTGTGAAGGGTCCAACAGTATGGGTTTTGGCCACCTGGTATCTTTGATTTTACTTATGGCTGATATGACGCCCGAGACATCGACGTTGAAATTGTACTCGGATAGCCGGGGTGCCTCTACTGGCCTAGTGTGCCTATCAAACCCGGCTTTACTCATGAGTCCCTAGGAAATTTGACCTCGATCTGTCCTTCGATCGCCTCAAGGTACATTACGCTTCAGGGTGCTTCTTCGATCTTCTACATACAGCTGGTATCTTTTCTTGTTTGGTCTCGCTTCCCTTTCCGTAAACCTTTGTTCCTTTTTTATGAGCCTGCTAGGATATATTGAGCCCGAAGGGGCTCCTAATTGGTCGTCTTCAACCCCAATCTTCGATTGATACCTGTTGTGCACATCCACCCAGGTCACAACGTGATACTCGATCAAATTTTGTTTTAGCTGCTTCGAAGCTACCGAGCTTCGTTCATTCAAGCCCTGAGTGAAGGCCTACACTGCCCAGTCATCAGAGACTGGTGGTAATTCCATTCGCTCCATTTGGAAGCGAGATACAAATTCCCTTAGCATCTCGTTTTCTCTCTATTTGATTTTGAAGACATCGGACTTCCTGGTGGCGACCTTGATGGCACCAGCGTGTGCCCTTACAAAAGAGTCTGCCATCATGGCAAATAAATCTATTGAATTTGGGGGTAGGTTATGATACCACATCATAGCCCCCTTTGACAACATTTCTCCAAATGTTTTCAACAAGACGGATTCAATTTCGTCATCTTTTAAGTCGTTCCATTTTACAAGACAAGTGTAAGTAGTAATGTGCTCGTTGGGGTCCGTGATCCCGTTATACTTCGTGACATCGGGCATTCTGAATTTCTTCGGGATGGGCTTCGGAGCCGCACTTGGTGGGAACGATTTCTGTATGAACTTCTTTGAATCTACGCCCTTCAGAATCATAGGTGCGCCCGGGATCTGATCGACCCTTGAGTTATAAGTCTCCACCTTTTTATCATTAGCCTCTATCTTCTTTTCTCTTGATTCGATCCTTTTGGTGAGGTCCTCGAGCATCCTCATAATAGTGGGGTCTACTGGTGACCCGTTGTTGCTCGACCTCTTTGGTGCCTGCTGGACTCGAGGAGCCGTTTGCGGTGCTACTGTGGTTGGAGTTTTTTGTTGACTTTGTAGCTGAGGAATAGCCACTTATTGTGCTTGCAACATCTCAAAGATGACTTGAGCGCTAACGTCTCTTTCCTCCTCGCGCACAGTTCTGTCGGTATGAGAGCTTATATCGACACGCACAGCGTTGCGTGAGCTCACGTTGATGGGTATTCATGCTGGTGCCGTCCGTGGGTTTTGTGGTGGTAAAGCGGCATATGCTGGTGCCACCCATGGTTTTGCGGTGGTACACCGGCATCTGCACTGTTCTCTCCATGAAGCCCAATACCGTCGTTTTCGTGTGCATTTGTTGAGTTAGACATTTTGTGACGACCCGATCGGTCCTCTCATGAGTTACCGCTCCATTTTCCCCATTTCTGCTTCTATTTTCCTTAATTATTGGTTTTATATGCGATCGGGTTGGTTGGCTCGGGTTCGGAAAGGTTTTGAGAAGGTTTGAGACATATAGTCTCTTTTAAGAAGGCTTAAGTTAGAAAAGTCAACCGGATGTTGACTTAGGTGTTAGAGGGCTCGGATGTGAGTTCCGATGGTTCAGATAGCTTCGGGAGGTGATTTGGGACTTAGGAGTGTGATCGAAATGAGTTTTGGAGGTTTGGAGTAGATTTAGGCTTGAATTGGCGAAGTCAATGTTTTGGCGATTTCCGGTTCATAGGCGAGATTTTGATATAGAGGTCGGAATGGAATTCCAAGAGTTGAAGTAGCTTCGTTATGTGATTTGCGATGTGTGTGCAAAATTTCAGGTTATTCGGACGTGATTTGGTTGGGTTTTTTATCAAAAGCGGAATTCGGAAGATTCTTAGAAACTTAGGCTTGAATCCGAGGTGTTTTGGTTGATTTAGTGTTGTTTGAAGTGTTTTGATGATTGGAACAAGTTTGAATAAGGTATTGGGATATGTTTGTGCTTTTGGATGAGGTCCCGGGGCCTCGGGGTGATTTCGGGTGGTCAACGGAGATGTTGGAATTTGTGGCAGCAACTGATATTGCTGCTTCTGGTATTTCCGCACATGCGAAGGCAGAGCCGCAGAAGCGGCTAGAGGCAATTGGTCAGGAACCGCAGAAGCAGATATATGACCGCACCTGCGAAGGCGCAGATGCGGTTGGATCATCGCAGGTGCGGAGAAAAACGGGCTGAAGTGATTTCCGCAGAAGCGGAGCATAGACCGCAAATGCGGTACCGCAGATGCGGTGAAATGGCCGCAGATGCGGAAATGTCTGGTCAGATTAAAATATTTCCTCCTTCGCGATTTTCAGAGGGTTTCTCACTTTTAACATAAAATTTTGAAGCTTTGGGCGATTTTGAAGAGAGGAAATCATTGTTCTTTGTTGAGGTAAGGGTTTTGGACCCTAAAACTGGATTATTTGTGATTAAGGAACAAAATATCAGTGTTAAATTCATGAAAATCAGTAGAAAAAGGCGGAGTTAGGGCTTGAGATTAAGAAACCTTCTAGGGATGATTTGAGGGGTCAAACGAACTCCGATATTCGAGTTCTTTATATGTACGGACTCGTGAGATGATGAAGAACATTTTGGTATAAAGTTTGTCCAATTCCGGGACGTGGGCCCGGAGGTCGATTTTGACTAATTTCGGGTTTTGTGCTTAAAATCGATATTTTTCAATTGGAGTTCATTCGTTTAGCATAAGTTAATGATAAAAATCTGAACTTGGTAGATTTGGAGCACTCGGAGGTCGTTTCGAAGGGCAAAGGCATTTCAAGCTAGATTTCAGGCTTGATTGAGGTGAGTAATGATTTTAAATGCTGTCCTGAGGGTATGAAACCCCGGAATTTCACAGCGTACGGCTATGTTGAGGTGACTTATACACTAGATGACGAGCGTGGGGTAGAGCGCCGCTGGGGATTGTGACTTAGTCCATCCCGAATGATTATTTTACTGCGTATTTGATAGTTAATCGTTTGATATTATAATATTGTGGGCTAAATGCCATATGCAGGCTTCGTGCCAGCTGTTTGAACCCTTAGGGGATATTTTAAATGATATTTTCCTCACTGATTGATTTCATATTGGTGCTCAGTCATACTATATTTTACTATTTTAAAGACTTGGCTGTATTATTTTGTTTTAAACACATTAAATGATATTTTCAAAGGTATTTGAGCTGAGCTTCATATTTTACTGTGGCCCAAGGGGCTTATGAGATTCTGACTGAGTAAGGCCGAGGGCCCGTGTTTCGAGGATACATTTGGGTCGGGCTGCACGCCGCAGCAGTGATATACTGATTATAATAATGAGGCTGAGGGCCTGAAATTGTACGCCACGAGGTGGCTTGAGATTGATATGAGGCCGGGAGCCTGTTTATGATGCCACGAGATGGCTCGATTATGCGCTTGGGCCGTAAGGGGCCCCTCCCGGAGTCTATACACCCCTAGTGAACGCAGGTACCCATTGTGACTTGAGATATAGCCCGAGGGGTTGGTATGTTTCTGTGACATTGCCCGAAGGGCTGATTCTATTGCTACTGTGCCTGAGGGGCAGTTATTATGTGTTTATTTTTTTTCTGTCCCGGTATGCTGTTTAACTGTTTAAAAGATGCTATGAGATTTCACCGCTTTATTATAATAACTGATTTGTTATGCCTCTTGTAGCTTAATGTTGTGCATTACGTGGTTTATATTACTCAGTCTTCATTTATTTTTATTACTCACTGAGTTGGAAGTACTCACTTTACTCCCTGCACCCCTGTGTGCAGATTCGGGCGCTACAGGTCCTGCTCCTGAAGGTTAATAGTTCCAGCAGGTCTCCAGAGATTTACTAGGTAGCTGCTTGGCGATTCGCAGCCCAGTGCATTCTCCTTCTATTTCAGTTTCTTTTGATTCAGTTACGTAGTAGTGGACTAGACTCTAGACTCTTAGTATGGTTTTAGATGCTCATGACTGGTGACACCCGATGCAGGGCTGTGTTGGTTCTTGTTTCCGCAAATTACACTATTAAATGCTTATTTTGGGACTTTAATTTTGATTAAAGACTTAGTAGTTATTATTTTAATTGCTTAAAGTGAATTGGAGTTGTGTCGGTTGGCCTTGTCTTCACGAGAGGCCATCACGACCGGGTTGGGTTTAGGGTCGTGACTAGTTGGTATTAGAGCCTAGGTTACATAGGTCTCACGAGTCGTGAGCAGGTTTAGTAGAGTCTTGCAGATCGGTACGGAGACGTCTGTATTTATCCTCGAGAGGCTGCAGAACCTTTAGGAAAACTCCATATTCTTGAAATTCTTTTCGTGCGAAGTTGTTGATCCGAATACTAAACTTCTTTTATCCTATTCTCTCACAGATGGTGAGGACACGCTCTATCGGTCAGGACAGACGACCACCAGTACCACCAGCGGGAGCCACTAGAGGCCGAGGACGTGGTAGGGGCAGAGGTACAGCCCCCGCAGCAGCTGGGACAGCACCTGCAGACCTACCAGCCGCCGCAATTCAGGGTCAGGTCCCAGTGGCGGACACTCAGGCACCAGCTGTGCCTATTGTGATTCCGGGTCTTCAGGAGACTCTGGCTTTTATATTGACAATATACACTAGCCTTGATCAGGCGGTCGTGGTTTCTAATGCCGCAGCTACTTCTCAAGCAGGGGGAGGCTCTCAGACTCCCGCTGCCCGTACACCTGATCCGGTGGTTCAGGGAGTGCAGACATCGGAGGCACCACTAGCCCAGCTGGTGGCTGCTGTTCAGGGTTATGTAGCTCCTGTTATGCCGGAGGATGAGCAGCATAGATTGGAGAGGTTTGGCAGACTTCAGCCTCCTACTTTCAGTGGTGCAGAGGGCGAGGATGCTCAGGGTTTCTTGGACAGATGTCAGCGGATTCTTCGCACTGCGGGTATTCTGGAGACCAGCGGGGTTCCATTCACGACCTTTCAGTTTACCGGAGCTGCCTTCACTTGGTGGGAGGCATATGAGAGGCGTAGACCTGTTGGTACGACACCTCTGACTTGGTAGCAGTTCTCCGCCCTATTTCTGGAGAAGTATGTCCCACAGTCCAGCAGGGAGGAGCTGCGGAGGTAGTTCGAGCAGCTACGACAGGGGGAGATGACAGTTCCCCAGTATGAGATGAGGTTCTCGGAGTTGGCTCGACATGTTGTTTGGCTAGTTGCTATTGAGAGAGAGAGGATTAGGAGGTTTGTTGATGGCCTCACTTACCAGCTTCGGGTTCTCATGACTAGAGAGAGGGTGTCAGGTGCTACATTCGAGGAGGTTGTGGATATTGCCAGGGAGATTGAGTTTGTCCGTCACCAGGAGCGAGAGGAGAGGGAGGCCAAGAGGCCTCGAGGATCTGTTAGCTACAGTGGTGCTCCTTCGAGGGGCCAGTTTCAGCACGGCAGAGGCTGAAAGTTCCGTCATGGTCAGTCTGATGCTCAGGTTATCGCGAGGCGTCATAGGGTCATGGTTCCTATAGCTCACATCAGGGCCATTCTTCACTTAGTGCCCTCCCAGCTCAGAGCTCATCCCGTGCTCCATCTGTTCAGGGCTCTTCTACGCCGAGTGCATCTGCTGGTCACTCCAGTGCGAGGGGTTCCCATTAGTCCCCTTCTCCAGCACCTAAGAGTTGTTACGAGTGTGGCGAGATGGGCCACATGTGGAGGCAGTGTCCCCGCCGTGTTGCTAGTTCATCCCAGCAGAGGGGTCAGTCATTAGCTTCAGCGCCGGATGCTCTACCACCACCCGCCCAGCTAGCTATGCGTGGGGATCAGTCAGCCAGGGGTCGCCCCAGAGGGGGAGGTCGATCAGGGGTTGGTCAGGCCGGTTTCTATGCTCTTCCAAGCAGACCCGATGCCATTGCTTCCGATGCTGTCATTACATGTATTATTTCAATCTGCCACAAAGATGCTTCTGTATTATTTGATCCCGGTTCCACTTATTCTTATGTGTCATCATACTGTGCTTGCTATTTGGGTACTCCTAGTGAGTTTCTTGATTTACCTGTTCATGTATCTACCCCGGTGGGCGATACTGTTGTTGTACACCGTGTGCACCGGTCGTGTGTGGTGACTATTGGGGGTCTGGACACCCGGGTTGATCTTTTATTATTGAGTATGGTGGATTTCGATGTCATTCAGGGTATGGATTGGCTATCTCTGTGTCGCGCTATTCTAGATTGTCATGCTAAGATAGTCACATTGGCTATACCGGGTGTGCCACGGATTGAGTGGCGAGGTGTGACAGATTACGTTCCTAGTAGAGTGATCTCTTTCTTGAAGGCCCAGCGTACGGTTAGGAAGGGTTTTCTTTCGTATCTTGCCTTTGTGAGGGATGTCGGAGCTGAGACTCCCAGTATTGATTCTGTCCCAGTTGTGAGGGATTTCCCTAAGGTATTTTGCTGCAGACCTACCGGACAGGGATATAGATTTTGGTATTGACCTGGTGCCGGGCACTCAGCCCATATTATTCCGCCGTATCGCATGGCACCAGCAGAGTTGAAAGAGTTAAAGGAGCAGCTTAAGGAACTCCTTGATAAGGGGTTCATTCGGCCTAGTATGTCACTTTGGGGTGCACCGGTTCTGTTTGTGAAGAAAAAGGATGGCACTATGAGAATGTGCATTGATTATAGGCAGTTGAACAAGGTAAGAATTAAGAACAAGTATCCTTTGCCTCACATTGATGACCTATTCGACCAGCTTCAAGGAGCGAGGGTATTCTCCAAGATTGATTTTCGTTCGGGTTATCACCGGTTGAAGATCAGGGATTCGGATATTCTTAAGACGGCCTTCAGGACCAGATATGGTCACTATGAGTTCCTAGTTATGTCTTTTGGACTGACCAATGCCCCAGCAGCGTTCATGCATTTGATGAACAGCGTGTTCCGGCCTTATCTTAACACATTTGTCATAGTTTTCATTGATGATATTCTGGTATATTCACGTAGTCAGGAGGAGCACGCGGAGAATTTGAGGGTTGTGTTACAGAGATTGGGGGAGGAGAAGCTTTATGCAAAATTCTCCAAGTGTGAGTTTTGGCTCAGTTCAGTGTCATTCTTGGGGCACGTGGTGTCCAGTGAGGGTATTCAGGTTGATCTAAAGAAGATAGAGGCGGTTCAGAGTTGGCCCAGACCGTCTTCAGCCATAGAGATCTGCAGTTTTCTTGGTTTGGCAGGCTATTATCGCCGGTTCGTTCGGGGATTCTCATTTATTGCGTCGCCCTTGACCAAGTTGACTCAGAAGGGTCTTTCATTCGTATGGTCGGACGAGTGTGAGGAGAGCTTCCAGAAGCTCAAGATAGCTTTGACCACAGCTCCAGTGTTGGTTTTGCCATCAGCTTCAGGTTCATATACCGTGTATTGTGACGCTTCGAGAGTAGGGATTGGTTGTGTGTTAATGCAGGAGGGTAGAGTTATTGCTTATGCTTCTCGTCAGTTGAAGCCCCATGAGAAGAACTACCCCGTCCATGATTTGGAGTTGGCTGCCATAGTTCACGCGCTGAACATTTGGAGGCATTACTTGTATGGCGTATCTTGTAAGGTATTCACTGATCATCGCAGTCTTCAGAATTTGTTCAAGCAAAAGGATCTTAATTTGAGGCAAAGGATATGGTTGGAGTTACTTAAGGATTATGACATTACTATATTATATCATCCGGGGAAGGCCAATGTAGTGGCCGACGCTTTGAACCGAAAGGCGGTGAGTATGGGGAGTTTGGCAGATATTCTAGTTGGGGAGAGACCTTTTGCAGTTGATGTTCAGTCTTTGGCTAATCGGTCGTGAGGTTGGATATTTCAGAGCCCAGTAGGGTATTGGCTAGTGTGATTTCTCGGTGTTCCCTATATGAGCGCATCAGAGAGCGCCAATATGATGACCCACATTTGCTTGTCCTTAAGTACAGAGTTCAGCATGATGACGCCAGAGATATGACTATCGGTGATGATGGGGTGTTGAGGATGCAGGGCCGGATATGTGTGCCCAATGTAGATGGGCTTCGGGAGTTGATTCTGGATGAGGCCCATAGCTCGCGGTATTCTATTCATCCAGGAGCCGCGAAGATGTATCTGAGACAACACTATTAGTGGAGAAGAATGAAGAAAGACATTGTGGGATTTGTAGTTCGGTGTCTCAATTGTCAGCAGGTGAAATATGAACATCAGAGACGGGGTGGCTTGCTTCAGTGAATGGATATTCCATAGTGGAAGTGGGAGCGGATCACTATGGACTTTGTAGTTGGGCTCCCACAGACTTTGAAGAAGTTCGACGCTATTTGGGTGATTGTGGATCGGCTGACCAAGTCCGTGCACTTCATACCTATCTGCACTACTTATTCTTCAGAGCGGTTGGCAGAGATATATATCCGGGAGATTGTTTGGTTGCATGGTGTCCCTGTTTCCATCATTTCAGATCGGGGCACTCAGTTTACTTCACAGTTTTGGAAGTCTGTACAGCGAGAGTTGGGTACTTAGGTTGAGTTGAGCACATCTTTTCACCCTCAGACGGATGGACAGTCCGAGCGCACTATTCAGTTATTGGAGGATATGTTACGCGCTTGTGTTATTGATTTCGGAGGGTCATGGGATCAGTTCCTACCGCTCACGGAGTTTGCTTATAATAACAGCTACCAGTCAAGTATTCAGATGGCTCCATATAAGGCTTTGTATGGGAGACGGTGTAGGTCTCTAGTGGGTTGGTTTGAGCCGGGCGAGGCCAGGCTATTGGGTACAGATTTGGTACAGGATGCTTTAGACAAGGTGAAGGTGATTCAGGAGAGACTTCGTACAGCGCAGTCGAGACAAAAGAGCTATGCTGACAGGAAGGTTAGGGATGTGTCCTATATGGTTGGTGAGAAGGTTCTATTGAAGGTTTCACCCATGAAGGGTGTTATGAGGTTTGGAAAGAAGGGTAAATTAAGTCCATGGTTTATTGGACCTTTTGAGGTACTTCGGAGGATTGGGGAGATGGCTTATAAGCTTGCCTTGCTGCCCCGCCTGTCAGGTGTGCACCCAGTATTTCATGTTTCTATGCTCCGGAAGTATGTTGGGGACCCGTCTCATGTTCTGGATTACAGCACGGTTCAGTTGGAGGGTGATTTGATTTATGATGTGGAGCCAGCAGTTATTTTGGAGCGTCAGGTTCGGAAGTTGAGATCAAAAGACATAGCTTCAGTGAAAGTGCAGTGGAGAGGTCGGCCCGTGGAGGAGGCTACCTGGGAGTCCAAGCGGGAGATGCGGAGCAGATATCCTCACCTATTCGAGGTTTCAGGTACGCTTCTTGACTCGTTCGAGGACGAACGTTTGTTTAAGAGGGGGAGGATGTGACGACCCGGCCGGTCGTCTCATGAGTTACCGCTCCGTTTTCCCCATTTCTGCTTCTATTTGCCTTAATTATTGGTTTTATATGTGATTGGTTTTATATGTGATCGGGTTGGTTGGCTCGGGTTCGAAAACGTTTTGAGAAGGTTTGAGACACTTAGTCTCTTTCAAGAAGGCTTAAGTTAGAAAAGTCAATCGGATGTTGACTTAGGTGTTAGAGGGATCGGATGTGAGTTCCGACGGTTCGGATACTTCGAGAGGTGATTTGGGACTTAGGAGTGTGATCGGAATGGGTTTTGGAGGTTTGGAGTAGATTTAGGCTTGAATTGGCGAAGTTGATATTTTGGCGATTTCCGGTTGATAGGCGAGATTTTGATATAGGGGTCGGAATGAAATTCCGAGAGTTGCTGTAGCTTCATTATGTGATTTACGATGTGTGTGCAAAATTTCAGGTTATTCCGACGTGATTTGGTTGGATTTTTGATCAAAAGCGGAATTCGGAAGATTCTTCGAAACTTAAGCTTGAATCCGAGGTGTTTTGGTTGATTTAGTGTTGTTTGAAGTGTTTTGATGATTGGAACAAGTTAGAATAATGTATTGGGATATGTTTGTGCTTTTGGATGAGGTCCCGGGGGCCTCGGGGTGATTTCGGGTGGTCAACGGAGATGTTGGAATTTTGTGGCAGCAGCTGATATTACTGCTTCTGGTATTTCCGCACCTACGGATTGGGGACAGCAGGTGCAGCACTGCACATGCGAAGGAAGAGCCGCAGAAGAGGCTAGAGGCAATTGGTCAGGAATCGCAGAAGCGGATATATGACCGCACCTGCGAAGGCGCAGATGCGGTTGGATCATCGCAGGTGTGGAGAAAAGCTGGCTTAAGTGGTTTCCGCAGAAGCGGAGCATAGACCGCAAATGCGGTACTGCAGATGCGGTGAAATGGCCGCAGATGCGGAAATATCTGGTCAGATTAAAATATTTCCTCCTTCGCGATTTTCAGAGGGTTTCTCACTTTCAACACAAAATTTTGAAGCTTTGGGAGATTTTGAAGAGAGGAAATCATTGTTCTTCGTTGAGGTAAGGATTTTGGACCCTAAAACTCGATTATTTGTGATTAAGGAACAAAATATCAGTGTTAAATTCATGAAAATCGGTAGAAAAAAGTGGAGTTAGGGCTTGAGATTAAGAGACCTTCTAGGGATGATTTGAGGGGTCAAACGAACTCCGATTTTTGAGTTCTTTATATGGACGGACTCGTGAGATGATGAAGAACATTTTGGTATAAAGTTTGTCCAGTTTCGGGACGCGAGCCCGGGGGTCGGTTTTGACTAATTTCGGGTTTTGTGCTTAAAATCGATATTTTTCAATTGGAGTTCATTCGTTTAGCATAATCTAATGATAAAAATCTGAACTTGGTAGATTTGGAGCATTCGGAGGTTGTTTCGAAGGGCAAAGGCATTTCAGGCTAGATTTCAGGCCGGATTGAGGTGAGTAATGATTGTAAATGTTGTCCTGAGGGTATGAAACCCCGGAATTTCACAGCGTACGGCTATGTTGAGGTGACTTATACGCTAGATGACGAGCGTGGGGTAGAGCACCGCTGGGGATTGTGACTTAGTCCATCCCGAATGATTATTTTACTGCGTATTTGATAGTTAATCGTTTGATATTATTATATTTTGGGCTAAATGCCATATGTGAGCTTTGTGCCAGCTGTTTGAACCCTTAGGGGATATTTTAAATGATATTTTCCTCACTGATTGATTTCATAATGGTGCTCAGTCACACTATATTTTGCTATTTTAAAGACTCGGCTGTATTATTCTGTTTTAAACACATTCAATGATATTTTTAAAGGTATTTGAGCTGAGCTTCATATTTTACTGTGGCCCGAGGGGCTTATGAGATTCTGACTGAGTAAGGCCGAGGGCCTGTGTTGTGAGAATACATTTGGGTCGGGCTGCACGCCGCAGCAGTGATATGCTGATTATGATAATGAGACTAAGGGCCTGAGATTGTATGTCATGAGGTATCATGAGATTTATATGAGGCCGAGAGCCTGTTTATGATGCCACGAGATGGCTTGATTATGCGCTTGAGCCGTAAGGGGCCCCTCCCGGAGTCTGTACACCCCCAGTGAGCGCGGGTACCCATTGTGATTTGAGATATAGCCCGAGGGGGTGGTATGGTTCTGTGACATTGCCCGAGGGGCTGATTCTATTGCTACTGTGCCTGAGGGCAGTTATTATGTGTTTTTTTTTTGTTGTCTTTCCTGTATGCTGTTTAATTGTTTAAAAGATGTTATGAGATTTCACCGCTTTATTATAATAACTAATCTGTTATGCCTCTCGTAGCTTAATGTTGTGCATTACGTGCTTTATATTACTCAGTCTTCATTTATTTTTATTACTCAACGAGAGGCGCTATCACGACCGGGTTGGGTTTAGGGTCGTGACACATTTTGACGTGAAACCAAAGGTTCTTGGACAAGAAAAAGTGTGAAGAATAACTTGCGTTTTCAGAAAACTATGTTTAGCCCCACGGTGGGCGCCAAACTGTTTACCTTGAAAATGGTATTGATAATTATATTTGATTTTGTGGTTCTAAAATTATATGATTTATTTTAATACTAGTTGTTAGGAAATAGATGCTACGTGTAAGTAAAGAAAATAAGAAATGCAAACCAAAGCTATCACAAAACGAGCCTCGAGCTGGCTAGAACAGAAGCTTCGAGGCCTATTTAGGGC
This sequence comes from Nicotiana attenuata, assembly GCF_001879085.1. Taxonomy (NCBI): domain Eukaryota; kingdom Viridiplantae; phylum Streptophyta; class Magnoliopsida; order Solanales; family Solanaceae; genus Nicotiana; species Nicotiana attenuata. The sequence continues at coordinate 38,571 of NW_017674845.1, read as the reverse complement.
AGTTGGTAGTGAGCTATTGATGAAGAAACAATGACAATGAAGGCCTCAAGAGGCCTTTTGCGGTTGATAATGAGCAATAAATGAACAATGAAAGAATAAGTAATAAATGTATAGAACAATTGTTTAAGCGTGTTTAAAGAAGAGCAGAGAATGTTGTATTGTATTCAATATTTTGTATCCTGTTTACAAAATGACAAGGTTCCCTTTATATAGGAGGGGGGAATCCCAAAATGGTGCACGTCAAATAATGAAGTGGAAATGCTATTAGTACAGCTGTATAATAGTTTAGTACGGGTTTATACTATCTCTCGTAGACTCTGTCAGTCCTCATTGCGTGCCCTCGGGAGTTTCCCGCATTTCCATGACGGTCGTCGATTTTCATGCTGCCTCGAGGCACGCCATGATAAGTCTTCGATAGGCCCTGCCGAGGCGAGTGCTTCGAGGACGAGCCTTGGGCTGTGCTTCGATCCCATCGAGGCCGGGCTTGAAATGCCATAGAAGCCTTAAAATCGGCCTTCCAAGATTTTGACCGTATACACTCAATATATTCAATTTGAAAAGAAAAAGCTTGGTATTTGAGAGAACATGGCATAACGGAGCATGTCAAATGTACTATCTAAAGTTTGGCAGTAATAAAGTCCAAGCCAAGAAATTGGAAGAAACTAACACAAATGCCAATGGAACTCTAGATTACGTGAGATCTGACACAAATCACCAAGTTTAAAGAGTCTAGATGGAAAGACGGACTTATGCATTTTTACTACATAACAAAATGTTTTGCTTTTATGCTTGTCCATCTTCTATCAACTTGTCTATCTTCTCTACTCCAGTTATTCTATTTGCACCATGCTATGTATCTGTTCTTCAATATTCTTTTAGATAGGTGCTCTCTCTCTCTCTCTCATATTTGATGCTAATAAAATATAAACTTTTAGGTGAACCGTTAGAGGAATTTTCGTCCATTTTAGCAGTTACCTCTCGCATAAGTAGAAAGAGTATAAAGCCCTATCTAGAAACAATAGGTTTTGTTCAAACATATAGCTTTCCTCAAGCTCAAGAGTTAATAGAGGAAATTACATTTCCTTGTTTTGATAGGCCTCCTTCACCAAATAACCAACACTACTGGAAAATGGCTATTTTCCGAATGCCAAAATTGTCAGAATACGGTCAGAAAATGCTAATTTTCGACTACATTCTGACCGAAATATCGTAGTCACAAAATAAGTGGTCTGAAAAGGTTAGCGACTGAATCAGTCCGTAATTTGCGACTACAGCGGTCACAAAATCAAAAAGAAAAACGACTAATAAATGACGCCAACTGTCCGACTGACGCGGTCACAAATAATTTAGTTTAATTTAAATTTTATATTAACTTTCCCACTACTTTAGTCGCAAACGGTATATAAAATTATAATTTTATTCAATCCTTCCCACCGTAGTGGTCGCAAATAATATAAAGTATTTTTATTTTATTTAAGTTTTCCCACTAATGTGATCGCAAAACTAATAAATTTTGAAGCACTTTGCGACTACCGTGGTCGAAAAATTGGGAACTTTTTGACAAATTCCTGCTGTTTCAAAGCACTACCACTTGCCAATTTAAATATACATGGACTAAACAATTAATCCAGCATGCCAACCAACCAATTAATCCGCTATTTCAACAAATCAAATCCATAAAATGCAAACAATTATATAAAAATATTTGTAACTAAAACATCCAAACACAAGTTAAACATTGAAGCACCATTCAATCTAGTTACATTCAATGTCAAGTTTAAACATTACTAAGTCTAAATATCCAACCACTACAAAAAATAATGTCCCAAACATCACAACCACAACAAACTAAAACTCATCATCACTGTCATCCTCTCCATTCAAAGGATCAAATGAACGTTTGCTCATAAACTTCTCCACTAGACCCAACAATTTGTTAAAATTTGCGATCTTCTTTTCGTTCCTCCTTCAACTCTTCAACTTCTTTTCGTAATGCTTCCACCTCTTCATGATTCTGCGAATAACTAGCATCACCAGACGACAATATGGTAGAACGACCTACGGAATGTTGTGATCCAAGACCGCAAGTTCTACCTTTCTTTGCGCCACCAACCACCTGCGTCCATATTGAAGCTACATCATTGAGTGTCACCTAGGTTGAGCTACCATCCTCGGTATCGGATTGACTTTGACGCCATTCCTTGAAACGTTTTTGATAGGCTTCCTGGAACTAAAATGTTAAGCATTAAATTATGTTATACTAATAGTATGAAGCACCAATGTTATACTTGTTGGGTTTTGGATGTGTTTAATTAATATATTAAATACTTAAAAGAGGGTGAATGGGAAATGGAGGGAAATAAAATTTTTGAGTGAAATTTTAAGTTCCCCCCCCTTGGCAAATGGGCATTGTCCCATATTGGAAGAGGAAGAGGTTTTTTGTGGGTATATAAGCAATTGCTCTTCTTCTAGCTCTTAAAGAGTTGAGAAGAAGGCAAGCCTCGCGCCGTCGTCGTCGTCGTCGTCGCTCGCTCGGCTCGACTTTGGCTTCGGCTTCGGCTACGGCTACGGCTTCGGCTTCGGCTTCGGCTTCGGATTCGGATTCGGATTTGGATTTGGTCAAATGATCGATTGATTGATTAACTTTTTGGACCAAATTTATTTGTTAATAGTAAAATATTAACAGAAATGTTATTAAATATTTGTTTTAATAACAAAATATTAATATTAAATATTAATATTAAATCCAATCCGTTTTTCTGTTTTGGTAACAGAAAAGTAACCACCCTCTTCAATTTTCCCTCTTTATTTTCCCTCTTTATTATTGAGTAAATGGCCATTTATGTAATGGCATTTATGCTGTGGGCGTTTTGCATAAACAGCCATTCTGAAGAGTTGCACCTCTTCAGATTTCAGCCTAACTTTGGCTATAAATACAACACTATTCTGCTCAGAATTTCACTACGATTTTCTGAGTTTCTTCTCCTTTTTCTGCATACTTTTAGCATCAAACAAAGCAAAAAGTAAGTGTGATTTGCTACCGAACTTTGTGTTCGCTGAAACACTGGGGTTTGAAGTACCACTACACCAGTGTGTAATTCGTTCTATCCTGGGAGGAAATAATCCATAACCTTGGGTACTAGGAGGGAATTAAATTCCTTAAGGAAACACTGTGAATTCAGTGGGCTCGAATTGGTTTTATGTCATTTCTGTTTATGTTCATTTCTGTTTATACTCATTTATATTTCCAGAATTATTTTACAAATACAGTCTAGTAACAATACTAACATAAAGAAAAGCAGACTAGGAAGAGATATACAATATGCCTTCTGAGTGTACTGGACAATCAGCCAAGTCGCATAAAAATTTGCAATTTCATGCTTCCTTCACCACATTCACTACATGGGAACAAATATAAACCTCTTAGAAGTTTAGTTTTTCCTGTGAAAGAGTCAATCAACAGGCATATTTGTCCAATTGAAGCAAAGTGGTGGTCCAAACTACTCAAAGAAAATGGCAAATAGTGTACTAGAAAAGCAGCCAAACATTTGGAGTTCTAGCCTTGATTTCCATAGACCTCTTCTACTTCAATTGTAAATACAGCAAATACCCCTTATGAGAATTTCTCTCAAGATTCTACAACCATGACCACTATTAACTTAAGTTTTTCACATAGACATACAACAATACACTGGTTGTCACATATAATGTATCATTTCAAGTGGAAAGGTACAAAACTTATAATATACAAACAGTTCCTTTAGTAAGATCTGAGTGAGATCAAACATGGCAGAGTTTTCAACATTTTCCTAGTTTGAGATTGAGCGGAGAATTAGTAATAGTAGTTTGTATAGTTGAGCTAAATTGTATAAATCGGCACAAAAATAATAGAAATACAGAGGCCAGTAAAGCAAAAAAGATAAAATCTTTATCTTCACCATATACAAGCCATACGTGTAAATGCAAGAACAAGAAGATACAATTCAGTGAAAAAGGCAAAGCAAATTAAGAAGATTACCCACAAACTGCAGCAAAAAGATTGGTTCTTTATCTTCACCACATATTTAGCCAAACATGTAAATGCAACCAGAAAGAACAATTCAATTTTTTTAACAAGGTAACTTGAAGATTTCCCACAACCATATATAACAGAACACACAACAAAAGTATGAAAAACATCCAGCAGGAGCAACTATTTACTATTTTGGTTCGACAATCCATAAAGTCAGTTCTAAGAAACTAGAGAATCTTGTCGTTAGGATCTTACATATGTCCTCACAGCACGCAACTCGACTCATTCTCTTGTACCGTCCTTTTTCTTTTTCATATGTTTGTCCCCAAAGACCTCATCATAAGTCACAAGTCTCCCTTTTTCCTTTTCCTGCAAAAAACATTAAGTTAGATAAAGTTCAATTACATATAGTTAAAATCAAAGCAAACTTAATAAGAAAGCTACCATTCTCCTTCGATGGATCTCCATACTAACTGAACCCCCAGTGTGCAATGAGCCACCCGTATTGGAGGCTCGGGCAGCCTTTGCAGCATTGTTCCTCTTCTTAAATTCTTCAGAAGCCCATATCACATTAAGTATATATCTTTTAGTATCCAACCGGGCATCTTGCCGTCGTGTCAAGTTTTATAAAGGAGATTTTTAAGCCGATCAACAGCTTTGTTCTCGAAATTATGACTTATTTGCTAATCATATTTGGGAATCCATGCACACCTTATCTGCAAATAATTTAAAACATTAGATTTAATAAGGGTAGTTTAATAAATAATACAAAATTTATTGATTTTGTACCATAAATTGATTTCACATCTGATCTCTGTAAATACGGTATATCTGACCATTTACTCCAAGCATCTCGACAAAATCCTTTAACACAATCCACAACCACCTTTGTAGATTCATTAGAGGGAACAAATCTGCATTAAAAATAACATATATTAAAAATATATTCAACTATTCAAACGAATAATAAAGTAATTGCTTACCCAGTAGTCCCATCAGGAATCTAGGAGTGGATGATGATGGAGATGAAGATGGAGCCATAGATGTGGAACTACCATTCTGACTAACATGGTAGCTTGGGTATGGAGTGAATGATAACGGAGGCATAGATGAGGAGCCACCATGCTGACTAGTACGATAAGCTGGCGAAGAAGATGGTATAGTGTGCATGCTCTGGGAATTAGAGATGGGCTTATATCGAACTGGATCACAAGGGGGCAAAGTGAAAAAGCCAGGTGGTAGTGAAGTCTGCTGAGGAGGCGGAGGAGGAGGAGGAGGCGAAGGAGGTGAGGAGGAGGATGAGGAGGAGGAGGACTCATAAATGGCACAGGCGAGGTAGTGGGACCTGAAGTGTACTAAGGAAGCTAGGAATCGTGTCTTATCTTCTTTTTTTTACCCGACGCCATCTGTGTAACATAAATATATTAAAAACATTAGATGAAATATGTTAAAACATAAAAAATGTAAAGAAATTCTTCAGCTTATTAAATTAAAAGAATAACGAAACCACATAAAAACCAACATGTCAATCCTCTTCGCTTGATTGATATTCATTATTTAATTCTTCCTCATCGCTTGTTTCATTTTCATCAAGAAATTCTTCCTCATCGCGTGTTTCATTTTCATCAAATGATTCTTCCTCGCTTGTTTCATGTTCATTGGAAGGATCTTCCTCCATGTTTGTACGGGATGTTCCTTCCCCAAAATGGTGCTGATTTGCTCTACGAGTAAGGACCGAAGGATCATATTGTTCATAGATGTCTTTACTATTGTAACACCCCGTACATTCGGACTAGGTGGGGTATCTTAAATGTGTATTAATTTGATATTTTAGACATATGAAGTCCTATAGGGATGATTATTGGTGAAAATAGTTGTTTTGGAATCAAGATGGAAAGTGAGGTGCATAAGATTCGACAAAATCGACTAAGTTTGCAGAAGGTGCCACTTCAAGCAAGATTTAGTGAAAATGTGCAAGGAATTTGGGAAAACTCAAAGCATGAAAATTGTAGGCCTTTGAAATAGCTTTCCAGAGATATATTGTGGAGCCCAAACGGATAATTGTGCAAAAGGTTATGCGCATTTTACAGAACAGTATGCGATATGCGCGCCCTGAGCGCGCCCCGAGCGCGGCCGCGCTTCTTTTGAGGCAGTGTTACTGCCATTTTGCGCGGTCAGTAGCGCGGTCAGGCCTACCAGGTGCGTGGGGGCACTCATGGGGGGTCATTTTAAAGCCCTACTTCATCCCCACACCCCCAAAACATAAAAACTTGCTCTAGAAAGGGGAGCTCTCAAAAACCTAACTCCTTAAAGGTCCCTCCACCACCCAAGGTAAGTTCTAAAGGTGATTCTAAGTTAATTTCAATTTCATAACATCTTATTAACATGGGTAAACCCTCCATATCATTAGATATTCGATTGGGACATTATTGTTGAGAGAAGAAACCCTAGAACTCGAATTCAAGAAGATTGAACTTCAAAGAGTTCTAATTGATTGTACTGTTGGATTAATAATTATAGACTCTAGTTCATGAGATATGAGTTGATGGGTTTGATAGAAAAGCATGAACGGTTATAGGTTTGGGGTGTTTATTGTTGACTATTGGTTAAGGGTGTTGTTTACCTTATGAGTGATAAAGAATGATGTTGATTATATTAATTTGAGACTTTAGAATTTATCTAGGAGCACCAGAATGGGCTATTGGGTGTAGAGACACCATTAATAAGGACTATGAAGCTTTATGTCACCAAGTGTTTGAGAAAATGTTTAAGTGACTAAAACATGAGAATTATTGCTAATGTGGAATCCCTTTGACTTGTATTGATATAGATTAAAGTTGAAAGGGTTGGCGAATGTTGTATTACGCTCAAGAGCATAAAGTTAAGGTATGTAAGGCTAACTCTCTATGTTTGGGAATTTTAATGATTCTCCCTACACTACGTTTCTTTTACGACGTTACCAATTGCCTCAGAAATATATTTAAGCCTAGTTCCTTGAATAGTTGTAGAATTTCTATTCTCTAGCTTCATAACTCATTCACTACTTTCATTCTGAACGTTGTGAGCTCAGTGCGTATTCAATATAGACTTGGGTTTGATGCCCCCGAGTCCTAATATAGATTACTCAGTATGCCATTAACAGTTGAAGTTTCAGTGTTCATAATCAGTTCAAGAATACATGTCTCAGTCTAGTCCTATTCAGTATTCCAGTATTATGTAACTTAGTGTGATCCAGTATTCCAGTACCATGTAACTCAGTGTGATTCAGTATTTCATTATCATGTATTGCAGTTTGATTCTCAGTTCCTGAATGTTGAACACCTATATTTGGGCCTGAGGCCGTAGTTTATATGCTTTATGCATACTTGGGCCTGAGGCCATAGTTTATGCTTTATGCATGTTTGGGCCTGAGGCCGTAGTTTATGCTTTATGCATTTTTAGGCCTGAGGCCGTAGTTATGTATACGTATAATTGGGCCTGAGGCCGTAGCTTGTGCACATATATATTGGGCCCGAGGCCGTAGCTTATTCAGATAAACAGGTTGTTCATCATTCAGAAGAGGGAATATTCATATCCTTACTTTCTTTGTTCAGTTCAGTTATCAGTTATCATTTCAGTTACTGGTTATCAGTTCAGCTATCAGTTATCAATTCAGTTATTAGTTATCAGTTATCATTTTAGTTTCTGTTTCAATAGTATCATTTCAGTACCAATTATCAATTCTCAGTTATCGGCTTAGTTTTAGTTTCAGCATTTATAATTCTTTCTTTCAGTTGCTTTACATACCAGTGCAATTCAAATGTACTGACGTCCCTTTTTCCCGGGGCCTGCATCTCACGATGCAGGTAATGATTCACAGGTTGACGATTCAGAGCGCTAGGATTATCGTACCATCTATTTAGTGATCCCCAGTTCTTTCGGGGCATTATCATTACCTTACAGTCTTCAGTATTTTCATAAAGTCAGTGTTTTCAGTATTTCATTAGAGGCTTCATAGACTAGAGTAACAGTTAGACAGAGCCTCAGGCTTTTCATGTTAAGCAGTGTTGGCTACATATATGTTTCAGACTTGTTTTAGTATTTCCACACTTTGATTTATATCATCCAGACTTTCAGTATATCAGCATGTGTTAGTTTATCTTCCGCTTTCAGTATGTTATGATATCACATGTTGATTCAGCCAGCCAGTTGGTTCGCTTGGTCACATGTAGTTAGGCACCGAGTGCCGCGTTACGTCCAGGCCCAGGTTCGGGGTGTGACAACTATGCTGCAATTCACCCACTAATTCATCATCAACCCTTTCTTGAACACTCGAAATGTCATTCTGGTACGCGACTTCTAATGCATTCTCAACTTCTACTCTACATACGGGCTTTGTTTTTGTAACTATCCACCATGTGTCTTATTCTTGCACAAAGGATAAGGAACATAATACACTTGTTTCACATTTTGTGCAATGATAAATTGATCATAGAATTCATACTCCTTAGTGTGGTTAATTTCAACTATTTTATACTGAGGGTGAACCTTTGTACCTCTAGTAGGTGTTGGATCATACCACTTACATTGAAAGAGTACCAATTCTTTTTCCGGCCAACCGAAATACTCTAGTTCTAAAATCTCTTGGAGCACACAATAATAATCAACATCTCCATCACCCTTTACTCACATCCCACTATTATTGGTTTTCTTATTCTTAGACCATTCTTCTGTATGAAACTTGTACACATTGACAAAGTACTTAGACATCATTCTGGTCAGGTCCCCAAGCTATATCACGCAAAATGAATCATTAATTCCATTCATTAGATTATGAACCTACAAAAAGTTAAAGAAAAGTTAGAATTTTAAAGATACATGTACTTAATTTGTAGCCACAAAATAGAACTTACAAACTCCTTAAACCACTCTGAAAATCTTGGATAAATAGCATCATGCCCATTTACACCTATAAAGTAACTGCCCGACAAAATTATAACTTTTATTAGTTAAAATAACTTTGATCTTGTAATAATCGCCTTTAGTATAAATTAAGACTTGCTTATAATAAAGTGGGACCTATGGACAATTCAACAATACATGTGCTGTAGCGGACTTTTTCTCCATCTTAGTCAAATTTCGGTTTTTACTAGTTTTTGGACCTCTACCTGGTTGATTGAATATGGAAAATGGTGGTGCCAAAGGATCATTAACACTTCCATCATCATGCTGATTTGGCTTATTTCTCAAACATGGCACATCATGTTCAAAATAATATGAACAGGAAAAAGAGGTTTCTTTAGCCAGATGTGCCTCGCATATTGATCCCTCAATCCTGGATGTTTTTTACGGTCATCTTACATTTTCCAATAGTCCTACATAGCACAATTTTTAGATGAAATAATGTTTAATTAAAACAAGTCAAGGAAAAACAATTTAAAGTCATTACCTCTCGTTAGGATACATCCATCTACATTGTACAGGCCCTCCAAGTCGTGCCTCTTATGCAAGATGAATTGGAAGATGTTCCGTTACATCAAAAATCCCAAAGGGAAAAAAATTTTCCAGCTTGTTTGAAGTTAAGCAAATGTTACTCTCCATGTAAGCTAAGTTATCCACCTTCATTGTGCTAGAACACAACTTCTTAAAAACTTATCTCAGTAATGGATTTCCATATTCTATCAGGCAAGGCTTTGAGTGCAATAGGCATCAAAGATTCGAGGAAAATGTGACAATCGTGGCTCTTCGTAGACGTCAATTTCACTTCTTTCATGTCAACACACCTGGATAAGTTTGATGCATATCCATCAGGAATCCTCAAATTCTTAACCTAATCACAAATCTCTCTTCTCTCATCCAAAGTGAATGTGTAACTGGCGGGCTTCTGAATCTTGTTGTTCAAGTATGTCAGGTACAACTCACTTCGCCTACAATATTCCTTTAAGTCCATCCTAGCCTTCAAGTTGTCTTTTGTCTTGTTATTGACATCCATTGTTGTATTAAACAAGTTGTTAAAAAAGTTTTTCTCGATATGCATGACCTCCAAATTATGCCGAAGAAGATTATGCTTCCAATAAGGTAACTCCTAAAATATGCTCTGTTCATTCCAACTATGCGTATCACCATAACCAGGTATCTTATTAGACATTGGAGACTCTGTTACCCTTGGTAGAAACCTAACTCTGTTACAAATTTCTTCTGGCAACAATGGTGACGGTGGCTCCTCAAAATCAGTTTGGTTCTTCATAAATGCACTAGTATTTCTCCTAAACTCGTGATCCATAGGCAAGAATCGATAGTGGCAGTCAAATCATATATTCTTTCCTCCATGTTTTAATGTGAATGCTTTTGTGTCTTCCATAAAAGTTGGGCAAGCTAACTTTCCTGCAGTCGACCACCCGGACAACCTTCCATAAGCAGAAAAATCATTTATAGTCCACATCAAAGCAGCACGCAATCTGAAGTTTTGTTTAGTTGATATATCATATGTTTCCACACCTTCATGCCACAATAACTTTAACTCATCAATTAAAGGTTGCATGTATACATCAATCAAACTTTTTGGATTGCGCGGACCTGGAACAATGCAAGTTAAGAACAAATATGGACTTGTCATACACAACTCATGAGATAGATTATACGGCGTAACAAACACTGGCCAACATGAATATGGTGCAGCAGAGATAGAAAAAGGAGTGAATCCGTCTGCACATAAACCCAACCTAATGTTTCTTGGTTCACTAGCAAAATTCGGAAATACCCTATCAAAATACTTCCATGCTTATCCATCTGACGGATGACACAGAATACCAGGTGGCCTTCTATTTTCATGGTGCCATCTCATATGAGGAGCAAAGCTCATTGATGCATACAACCTCTTTAACCTAGGTATAAGGGGTAAGTAATGCATCGCCTTAACTGGAACCTTCTTCTTTTTTGAATTTATGACTTTTTTGTAACGAGGTTGGTTACAAAATTTCCAATTTTCTAAGGCTGCATCATCCTTATAGAATAACATGCAACCTTTCTCATAACAGTCAATCCTCTCTGATGAAAGTCCTAACTAAGTAACCAATTTCTTTGCTGTGTAAAGAGCCCTGCAAGGAGAGGGTGTACCTTTTTTTGAAAATGGTTAAAAAGGTGGTAGGCTCTAGGAGTTAGAAAATTTGTGTTAAAGGAAATAAGGTGGAATGCTTGTCCAGGATATTCACAATCTCAAATCATGTGACTGGTAAGGTGTTGTTGTAGCCAAAAGACACAAGAGTACGTATGTTGCTGTGATTGAGCTTCTGTAGAGTGGAGACGTAAGTTGGTTGGAAGCTATTGAAAACAATACTGAATCATGGGACAAAAGTCTGGAGCATTGCATGTTGTCTATCTCTAAACAAACTGGATCTGAAGAACCTGGTTCGTGGTCAGATCAAGTTGATAACAAGTATTATAAAGTGTGCAATATCTGTGCAAAAGAAAAGCATTTTAGATCTTTATTCAAGCCCAAAAAGGGGGAAGACAAAACTTTAGAACCAAGGATGAGATATTTCAAGAAACTGTGTCTCTGTCAAGAAGATCCAGGTACCAATAGAAACAAACGCGGCTTGCATCAGACTAAATCATAGAACAGGTTTCGATAATGCCATAAGTGGATGAATGCTATGTTGAAAGAAGAAATACTCAACGACTTAGCTCAAAGTACACCACCTCAGATAGAATTGTTGAAAAGAAGAACAGGACTCTTGAAAATATGGGCACGGTCAATATTAATTGATGAAGAGTTTGCAAACATCTTGACCAAAGCTGCTGACTCAAGTGAGAAAATCTGGGTATAATTGTTATGTCCTCAACAATGGGAAAGTCAGCCTTGAAAATCTGATGATAGAAGAGATGGAGGAATCCTCTTGACATACTCGTCTCAAAAGAGAACAGAAATACCGATCAAGGTAGAGAACGCCCATTGATTCCAGCACGGAACCAGGTCCCGCGTCTACAACAACAGAAGTTGAAAAACAAGTTGTTGGAAAGAAATCTGTTGCATAGAGACATCACTGAATCACCCCTGTATCTCAGTGCAAGTAGACTAGACAGCATGGTCAAAGTTTAGTTCTGTGCAAGGTCTCAGTCAAATCCAAAGTACTTTCATCTGAAGGATGGTGTAAGTATCTTGAGGTATCTTAGAAGAACACAGAACCTGGCTTTCCACTGTGCTCCAAGTAAATGGATAGGAAAAGCTCGCCTGAATTGGGACAGTCTCTGAGTTCCTATCTTGTCTCATAAGGCTCAAGGAAGCAGAATTCAATGGCACTCTCAACAGCTGAAGCAGAATATGTATAATCAACATTCTGATATGGTCAAGTACTATGGACTAAGCAACAAAGTGCCATGGACCAAGCAACCAATTGGAAGAACTTGAGTCCAACTCAAGAGGGCCAAATACTGTGATTGCTGAAGATCAAGTTGTAGACATCTTCATCAAAAGCCCCGGGAAGAAATCATTATGAGAAAGATCGCATTTCACTAGGGATGATGAAACACAACTGAGAACCTGGTTCCTCATTATTGGTTATGAAAGTCATAGTCAGGAAAAAGCTAGCTAAAGTGTTTTCTGGCTAAGTCTAACTCACCTCTATACCGTTACAGGTAGACACGCATGATGACTATAGAAGCAGATGCTGCAGTGCATGATGAATAAGGGGATAAAACTCACTTGCCAGACCTATCAGGGAACCTAGTTCTCTAACGCAGGTTAGTGGTCTCTTTGTTCTTTCATACACAATTTAAAATGAACAAAAAACAATGCCACATCATCATCAGCGTGACAGTCTCTTTAAAGTCATGTCTTTTCATCCAATACGTCACAACCCAAACGTCATTCAGTTCTCTAAATGATACATCTCCCAAGCAAAAGGGTGTCGCCGTTTCAGAACGGGTCCCTCATCATAATTAAATCAACATCACAACCCTTTCTCCAAACTCAAAATTCCCTGTTTGTCTTCTCTCCTATCAAATCCACAGTCCTTCGAGAATAATCTCATCATTTCTAAAAGTCAAGCAACTGTTAGTATGCTTGATAACACTGTGACTGAGTCCTCACAAGTGAGAAGTTTAGCGGTGAACCTCTCTCCAAACCCTAAAGAAGAGTCTCCTCCACACTCCACTCCCTTTCCTACCCTCTCTGAGTCCACTCCTCCTCTAAGCAAGTCTGAATATGTATGTCCTCCTCCAGTCTCACCAGTCGAACAGAGTCAACAGGGTGAACAAGGGAACCTCGTTCAGGAACCTTCTACTCTATCCATGGCAGAGCACTTAAGTGAAGAACGGGTGACTAGTAATGAAGAGACAGAGATCTCCTGGACAAGTGATGAATCTGAAGGCATCACTCCTTCGTCTGTTGAAATTGCCATGGAACCACAAGAAAAGGAGGAAATAGAGAATACGTTGCCCATTACGTCAGAAGGGGTCATTATAGAAAAATGTGCAGGAGGGTTTGAGCCACAGGGGGAAGGAACAGAAAAAGAGGGAGAAATTGTACCATTTGAACAGTCGGCACAAGATGAGGCTACTTGGGACCCAAATAATGAACCTGATCCCTCCATGGAGATTCCAGGTCAGGAGTCATCTGACCAGGTCAGTGTTGATCTTGCTCCCTCTCCTCACTTTGATGCTGAGCCTTTGAATATGGTGGTGCCTGAGACAAATCCTGACAGCGAAGAAAACGCAAATGATTTGGTGTATGCTAGTTTCATCAGGGATAGGACTAAGCCAGTGGTAACTTTAGAGCCACCTCCTAAGCGACCTACTACTCGGTTGCAGCAAAAGGAGGCTCTAGAGTTTACCCTCAAGAAGAGTAAAAAGAGTAGAAGAAGGAGAAGGTTGGTCAAAGATGGAAAAGTGGTACAAGTAGAGGATGTTCCTGTAGTGGATGTGGATGAGGAAACCAAAGAGGAACCTAGTTCCCTGTCCCGCAAGTCTTCAAGGAAGAAGCACTCTCTTTCTCAATCCCAAAAGCACACCTATAAGGGTGCTGAATGTTCTTCCAAGAGTGATGTTACTGGTTCCAGTAAAAAGTTGGAAAAAAGTTTTGGTGACAAGACAGTGAAAGAGCGTGGTGACAAGTCTGATGAGGAAGAAGTGGAGAAATCTGGTGAGCATAGATAGAGCAAGTCAGTGGAGAAAAGCCTGTTGGGAAGTCGGTGAAAAGAAAGAGGGATGATGATGATAAGGAAGCTGGTTCCGTCAAGAAAGGAAAAATAAGTGAAACTCTGAGGTCTGAGAAAAGGAAGCTGGGGAATAAGAAAGTGTTGTGGGGCCACACATTTGCCTCCGTCATTCTAGAGAGTGCTGCAATGAGACAACTAGTGGATTTTTGTGATTCTCAACAGTGGACGAATTTGTTTACAAGTGAGGCTCCTATAATGTATGAGGACGAGGTGCGAAGTTTCTACACCAGCCTCTTCACAGTAGATGGTGACCAAATTTGTGTGCTGGTAAATGGGGTGGACATAGTGATGGACTCTGCCTTATTGGGGTCAATTCTGGGTGTTCCTACCGAAGGAGTGTCATCTGCTCAGGGTGCTTGCACGCCAAACGTCAGAAATGCTATTGTCAAGTACAAAGCAGTACATCATGGGGAACATGTGCATAAGAAGGCACTCCTTCCAGTTTATCTGAGATGGTTAACAAAGTATTGCTTCCCCGTGCTGAAAGAAGATCTGTTGCATCCAAAGCTGACCTATTCCTTATAGAGACTGTGGACAATTTCTCCTCCCTCAATTTTCCTGCCATAATGATTGAGCATATGCAGAAGGTAGAGAACCTCAAAGACGGGAATCCAGGACTACCTTATGGGTTCCTCCTCACAAAGGTCTTTGAGTTTTTTAACCTCTGGGTCAGGCCAAAGTGGGCACCAAAAAGCAATGTTTTTCAAAAACTACTTTGGAGGAGTGTGAGTGTATTGACAAAGTCGGAGGATTTGGAAGCACTTCCACAATTTCTCAACTGATAAATGCTCAGAATAGTGCCACAGAGGAGATCCGGAAGTTGAAGGCATGAACGCGATTCTTGAGAATCAGCTTAGTCAGTTGCAAGAGGTACCTGGTTCCACTGGTTCTCACAGCGCAGAGGTTGCACGCCTATCAAAGAAGAATGGTGGTCTAAGGAAACAGGTGGAGGACCTGAAAGAAAGACTGCTCAATGAGCAACTGTCCGCGAGTGCTCGCATGGATCTTGTCCTCCAAAAACTTGCTTCCTCTTCCAAGCCCCCTTCCTCCAGTGTCCCTTAAAGAATGTCCCCTTAGTGTCCAGTTTTCTAGTGTATATCTTTTTAAGTTGTTGTTAGTGATGTTTTGTTATTTTTGGTATGTCTTGTTTGTTCTAGACTGTGGATGAAAAATAATGACTTTGCTCCTGCCTGTAATAGTCCAATTCTGGTTAATGAAAGTGGTTTCCCTTTTGCTATCTACGTTGTTGCTCCTTTACTTCTATCTTTTATGATGTTGTGAGCACATAAGTGGCATGAGTTAACTATGCTAGACTTCTTTATGCTGCTAACCTGTTCTGTCCTTTTTATGATGCCAAAAGGGGAAAGATGATTTAATTGAATATACAAAATAAACTCATAAAAGTTTAGGTACTGACAAAGGGGGAATGCATAGTTGCAGAAGGACATAGTTTCATGGGGAACTTTAGGTCCTTCTGGTTCGCAATCTGGTTCCTTTGTGGCTCCTTCTAGTATTTTCAATTATAAGTTTGTTATCATCGAAAATGGGGAAATTGATAGGTTACATGTACTTTGGTAATAAGTACTTTACTTTATGTTTTGATGATCTAACAAACTTACTATCCAGAACCAGATAAAGAACTTGTTACATATTTACAAGACCTCAAGTTCACAAGATTCCAGGTTGGGACTCAGCGTGGAATATGATTCAACTCCTCAGAGTGGAAGGAATAGCTGAGGGACCAGGTCCCTACCAGTTCTCGAGGACACTGTACAAGGTCAACTCTGCAGCTAGAAAGTTGCTGCATGCACACGCTACTGTGCAGAACAGTGTTGCAGTCAACTTTCCATAGAAGACTTTTTACCTACCTTGATTGCATCATTCTTAGTGATGTCACACATGTATATATGCATTCAAGGGAGGTAAAACAAATTACCTGAACACTTAGAGAACTTACTCAAGCTCACTTACATGACTATTCAGCTAGCAAGTTTCAAGTGCCTCAAAAATAAAGAACAAAGCAACTACGAACCAGTTCCCACATCGAGTTATTATGTATCCTTAGTTGAGTTGTAAATTTGTAATAGCTCTTCAAATTGTAATTCCTATCCAGCTTATTAGAAGCACTTTATAGGAACATCTTTGTAAACCTTAAACCTTCATGTTTAAGTCTTGACTAGAGTTAGTCAAGTTTCAAAGTCTTTGTAATAGAATTATTGCAATGTGGCTTGTAATAGGTGTATTACAAGTTAGTGAGGGATTAAGATTTTAATTTCTAAGTTGCATAGGTTGTAATCTGAAAGTTGCTCAGTAGTGAAATTGAAATCCAACAAGGGTAGGTCGTGGTTTTTAATCCCGTTGAGCTGGGAATTTTTCACGTAAAATTCCTCCTGTCATTTAACTTCTGTTCTGTGTGTGTGTAACTGTTTAACCTGATAGAGAACCTGGTTCTCTATAGAAGTTGGTGGACCCATACATTCTATCAATAACACTGACTTTAGCTGGATATGGGATCTTCGATGCCCCAATAAGATTATGTTTTTTCGGTGGAAATGTCTTCACAATAAACTTCCTAGTCGATCCTACCTTCACTATATAGATATTAATATAGACCCCATTTGCCATGTTTGCAAAAAAGAAAATGAATCTATCAACCACATTTTTATTAGATGTGATGCATTTCTCCAATTCTGGGATATGATAGATTATAAGATCGCTCCCCATCATAACACTTCACACTGGCTCACTAATATAAAGGACATAACTACTCCCAGCTTATTCCACAACCTCTCATGGGTTGAATTATACCCTTTTATTCTATGGAGCATTTGGCTCAACCGTAATAAAAACAGTCATGACAACACCACTTACAATTTCAATCTTAATAACTTTACTGCTTTAGCGGTTGAGTACAAGTTGCTAACGTAAAAAGAACTAACTACTATTCATTCCCATGCAATCAACATTGCATGACACAAACCCCACAAAGGTTTTTACAAGCTTAATATTGATGGTGCCTCTAGAGAAAAAAGAATACTTATGGGGATTAGGTGGATAGCAGGGTTACAACATCACTGCCCAGCCATATCATCCCTACAAACAGAATTAGAAGCACTCAAAGAAGGCCTCAACGTAGCAATGGCCAAGGGATTTACTCCACTGATCATAGAAACAGATGTAACAGAGGTAATCAAAGCTTTACAATGTGGATGTGAATCTCATGACAAGATTGTTTGCTTTTGTAGGTGGTTAATGTTCCAGCTGAAGCAACCATCAATCCAACATAACGTCAGAGAAGGAAACAAAGTAGCCCATAAGCTGGCTAAGGAAGCTCTCAATCTTCTGAAGGAACATCTACTACTAGAAAGGCCGCCTCCTTATGTGATAAATAAGCTGGAAACAGATAGGACTGGCTATATTTATTTTATTAAAAAATTAAGTGTTGTAGTATGTTGTAAGCTTGCTAACTTGGACAATATTCATGTCCTTAGGACATGTAGTATCTCTGGTGATGTAACAAACAATATTCCGTAGTTTTTATAATATATTTTCCCTGGTGAAGTTAAAAAAAACATTAAATAATAATCAAAGTCACTCACACTATAATATCTCAACAGTTTCATCTCTAATTCTATCACACAACGCCTCCATATATTAGTAGAAGACTTGCCTTGCATTTCTAAAGGAATACCAGAAGGCCCATATCCTTCCTCAATCTCTGCAGTAATGTCTTCATTAGCATAATAGTTGAATTCCTTATCGGTAAAATAATGTCATCGATGAAATTTTGTATAGCTACATTAGCTGTAACAAGATGATTCTGAGTGTCAAACTTTAAAAATGGCATTGAGCGTAAAATAGAAATAATTTTAAATATATAAAAATTATTGTTTTCGTAAAAAAAAAAAAGTTAAGTATGTTTCAATTCAAAAAGAGTAACTAATTATTAACATCACATGATGAATATTTTAAAAAAAAATTAAATTCAAATAAAAACTTGTAATTATTATTTATCCTAACCTGAATTGCCAAGTAGCCTATTGTAAGACTGCCACTTCGCTCAATGTGGATGCTTTTTTTCTCCTTTTAATAATACATTGAATATAAATATAGCTTTTTGGGACTCTTCTTTTTTTATTTGGCTTCCAAAAAAATAGATAAACAACTTCAACTGAATTCCCAACAAGTTAATTAGGAGCGACATTTTAATAACTTGTTAGCTTGCCGAAAATAAGAAGACAGGTATATTTCAAGTTTAAAAAAGGTGAAATGAACTATGCATATTCAGATAGAATCGAAAATGTTCATCATTTTATATTATACAAATTCACTGTATTCTAAACCTACTTAGAGAACATATTAAAATGGTCAAAAGTCTTACTTGTAAATAATTCAACGGGTATTCAAGCTGGTTCACTTTACACTACCAAAAAAAAAGTCGAAATTGTGATGGAAATCTTTTGACAGTGTGATGACCCAAGGGGTCTTCTTTTGTTTAGAATCCGATTTCGTATTCCGAGGCCTTGAAAATCTCATTTTATTTCTCTTCGATTTGCGTGTGCAGTCCGGACGTGTATCTGGAAAGCCCTTATGTGAAAAATTTAAGAAAAGATGATTTTTGGCTTAAAAAGATAATTTTTGTTGACTTTGGTCAACGTTTTGGGTAAACGGACCCGGACCCATGTTCCGACAGTCCCGGAGGGTCCGTAGTAAAATATGGGACCTGGGCGTATGCCCAGAATCGAATTCTGAGGTCCCTAACCCGAGAAATAAATTTTTGAAGAAGATTGATTAGACTGAAAATGTAATAATTTAAAGGATTTGATCTTGTTGGTATCGGGCCCATATTTTGGTTCCGGAGCCCGGTACAGGTCCGTTATGATATTAAACCTTAGCTGTGAAATTTGGTGAAAAACGGAAGTGATTTGACGTGATTCGGACCTTTGGTTGAGAAAATAGAAAGTTTGAAACTATCTTGGAAATTACATGTGTTTTGGTGTTGAATTCATAGTTCCAGGTGTTAGTTTGGCGATTTGATCGCATGAGCAAGTTCGTATGATGTTGTAAGACTTGTGTGCATTTTTGATTTGGAGCCCCGAGGGCTCGGGTGAGTTTTGGATAGACTACAGAGTGATTTGAGCTTAAGGAATTTTGCTGGTATGCTTCAGGTCTGCAGACTTCGCATTTGCAAAGTCTGGCTCGCAAAGTGAGCACCGCATTTCTGAAGATATATTTCGCATTTGTGATCAGAAGGCTGGGAAGGGGACCTTCGCATTTGCGAAGCTCAGCGTCGCATTTGCGATGAGAACAGGGGCTGCATTTGCGAACACTTGTTCGCATTTGCGAAAGCAGGCCAGGCCAATTTTCGCATTTGCGAAGTAAAGTCCTCATTTGCGAACCTGTGATCGCAAATGCGATACCTGCAACTATTCAAAATGATTTTTGACGGGACTTTTCATTCATTCTCCCATTTTTCAAAACCTAAACTTCAAGAGGCGATTTTTCAAAGAGTAGTTCTTCCCCAAATCATAGTTAAATGATTCTTAATTTGTTTCTTTCAATCTATTTCATCTTTTACAAGATTTCATCCTAGAATCTAGGGTTTTTTCATGGTGGAATTAGGTGTTTTTGGGTAGAACTTAGGAATTTCTAAATTTTGGGATTTAGACCTCAAATTGAGGTCGGATTCTAAAATAAATTGTATATTCGGGCTCGGGGGTGAATGGGTAATCGGGTTTTGGTCAGAATTTTGAGTTTTGACCAAGCGGGCTCGGGGTCGACTTTTTGTGGAAAATATTGGAAATCTATAATTATGCATTGGAATTGGTTTCTTTAGCGTTTATTGACGTTAAGTTAATTATGGCTAGATACGAGTGGATTGGTGGTGGAATCGAGAGGTAAAGGGATATTTGAGCTGTGAATTACCCATTGGCTTGAGGTAAGTATTTGGTCTAACCTTGACTTAAGGGATTAGGAATCCCTGATAATAGGTGAATTAGACTATAATTAGACCCTAAAGAACCACATTTTTGTATAGCTTTATGGTAAAAAGTGATAACAAAATGCTCTGATTAGTGCTTTTCATGCTTTGCAGGCTATATCCAATGAAAGAAGTTGGTGGAGCACTTTTGGGATCAATTACGGAGAAAAGGAGGCCAATCATACAATACCCACGAATTGCACCAAGCGAAGGGACAAAACCAGAGCTGAACCTGGCCTGCCGCGGTCAGACCGTAACCGTGGTAGGGCCGCGGCAGAACATTACCAAAGATTCAGAGGACCAGCCTGGCCGCGGTCCTGGCGTAACCGCGGTGGGACCGCGACAGAACGCGGAAAAGTCAGGGACTAAAGTGTCATGTCGGAAAAACTTGGTGTAAAACCCTTATAAGATGCAGAAATTCGGCCACATTAGGGCAGACTTGTTTTGGAGATTACTTTTGCAAGATACACAAGTGTGAGAGATCACCCAAAAATATCATAGTTCTTTATCTCTTCTTTTTCTTGCAATTTTCCATGATGAATCTTTTCGTAATTTATCTTTACGTTGTTATGAGTAGCTAAATACTTTAGTCTAAGATTTTGATGGAACCTATTGAAGGATGAATCTTGATTATGTTAATATAGTTTGCCAGTTAATCTCTATTTGTTCAACTACGTGTTTATTGTAGTTAATTGACAGGATCCTCAATTAGCTGTGCCTATTTATTGTGCATAACTCGGGAGAGAGTGCATATTTAGGTAATTGTTAAACAACACCACTCCCAAAGTATAAGAGGGATCTATAACTGCAGGTTTATAGGCGAGATTAGGGATAACGAAGCCTTGGGTGTAATCTAAAGTGAGCTGTAATAAATAAAGTCAGCTAGCGTATCTCGGGAGAGTGCGTCTAGTAAATTATCGTGATTACTCGGGAGAGATTTACGGTAAAAAAAGAGTGCTCATGATTGATAGAGATATTTTGGTGAATCTATATGAAACATAACCGGAAGGGATTCCATCAATAGGGGAAATCACTACCTTAGAACCTTCTCATTATTGTTTACAACCCAAGCATATTTAGTTTACAGCTGTTTATTTACTTTCAATCTTAGTTATTAGAAATACCATCAGCTATTGTTTACAACGTTTGGGGAAGTTGATTATAAAGAATTTAGTAAGTCCAACAAAAGTAATTGATAGGTTAATTATGTGTGGGTTCGACTCTGAGCTTAAATACTCAGGTTATATTTGCAACGTCCGCGTGTCCTTTTATAAGGCATAGTTGGGCGTGATCAATCCCCGACTTGCTTGCTATGTGAATTACCATGTGTGTGGCGTATAGGTGTGGTGACGAGCATCTATGCGTCTCCAAATTTCCTATTTATCTTGTTCCCTTCCCCGCTTCCCAATATATATTACTTTCCTGTCTTAATTGCTGCTTGTTTATTGATGCTTCCATGTCTAATTGCTTCTTGTTAAATGTGGTTTCTCTATTGATGTTATTAATTATTTCGTAGGTTCATTATATCACACTGTTGGTTTACGTTGGTTTATTGGTGATTCGTGGTACACTTTGGTTGGTCTCGCTATGTAGTAATAACTGATGAAGTTTCATAATTGTAGTGAACTTTCGTTGTTTTTGGTTAGGTATAAGTGTTGTGGAGGATTTGAGTTAAATTGTGAAATATTTGTTTTTACTTTATGAATTGTACTGATGTGATGAGACCGGGTTGCACGCCGCAACAGGAGGAATAAGGGTGAAATGTGATTGTCTGGTGGGATCGGGTTGCACGCGGCAACAAGGAGTAATAAGGGTAGACAAGTAGGATCGGGTTGCACGCCGCAACAGGAGGAATAAGGGTGATATATATATTGAGGAGTAATAAGGGTGGACTGGTGGGATTGGATTGCACGCCGCAACAAGGAGTAATAAGGGCGAATATTTATACTGTTATTGATTATATGGTGGGATCGGGATGCGCGCCGCATCATTTGTTGTTTATGTATTCTTCTTCTGCTGAGGTTCATTATTATGGTGTTGAAGCTCCCTTAAGGATTGGTTATAGCTGAGTATTGGTAGAACGACTAGGTTCCGTATTTATTTAATGCAAGTTACTGTTATATTTCATTCCGTATTTCCTTTCTGCCTTAGTATAAACCGTTGCAGGTTATATATTGTTATGTCCCGCCGTAGCCTCGTCACTACTTCGTCGAGGTTAGGCTCGGCACTTAACAGTACATGGGGCCGGTTGTACTGATATTGCACTCTGCACTTTCTGTGCAGATTTCGGAGCTGGTAGTGGCTGATCGAGAGGTCGGTTGCTGTTATTGCATTCAGGAGGCCCAAGGTAGTCCTGCAGGCGTCCGCAGGCCCTGGCGTACCCTCCTATCTTTACTTCATTTCAGTTTTACTTTATTCGAGACAGATGTATTTTCTTTCAAACCATTACTTGTGGTATTCGTAGACTGTTCGTGGGTTGTGACACCAATTTCTAGGTGGTATCTATTTCGGCTTTTGTTAATAGTATAAGGGCAATCGGTTAAATCATGTACTTCTGCTTTTATTTCCGCTGAATTAGTTTTGTTAAATTTTAATTATACAAGTGTAAAGGAAAAAGGCGAAATATTCTGTAACGTTGGCTTGCCTAGCGAGTACAATGTTAGGTGCCATCACGATCCCGAAAGTGAGAAATTCGGGTCGTGACAGACAGATAGGTCCATCACAAATTTGTGATGGATTTTTGATAGATTTGTGATGGATTATCTTTACATACCCAAAAATTTGAGGAAAAGATAATTCTTTAACATAAATTCTATTTACGACGGATTTGTGACTGATTCCTAACGGAATTTAGCAAAAAAATTTGTGACAGAAAAATCAGTCACTAAATTTTGGCGGTAAAATAGCCTGACGAAATTCCGTTACAATTTCGTCGCAAAAATTATTAAAAAATATATAGTTAATAGAATTTGTTTGTGACGCCCAGATGCGTCTCAAATTTGTGACAGGCATTTAAATCCTTCACAAAAATAAAAATACCCACTTATATTTTAAATGTAAAAGTTTGTGACGCATGTGTGTGCGGCACTTTCAGGAAATGTGAGACTAATTTTACTTTTACCACCCTACTTTTCCGCCCATATCAAAATTCCTACGGTCCAAAGACCCATTTTTTTTCCTCCAAAATGAAATCCCCACAGAGTGCCTCCTTTCACAAAACCCTTATAGACCACCGTCAGTAGACTACATTCAACCAACGTTCTTTAACCATCCTCAACAAGCTTCGATTTCTCTGTATTTTGGTGCTCTGACGACTGCTTTACCCTGTCAGTATCTCCTCTCACTACAAGAAAAACATGAATTACATAGGGATTTTTCCGGTGGTTATATAGGAAAAATCCCAGGTAATTTCTTGCAGATTTTCCTTCAAACAAAAATCTGATGAAAAAACCTTCATGGGTAATTATTCCCTGCGAAATTTAAAATCCCCAGATATGTTACCTGGGAATTTTGAATCCGACCTGGGAATCTTTTCATAGGAAATTCTTAAAATTCGCATGAAATTTTCGATATAATTCATGAAAAAGGAAATTTTTCTTGCGGATTTTCATAGAAAAATATCTGCAAGTAATTCTCCATGAAAATTTCCAAGTAAAATATACATGAACTTTTAACGAAAAATTAAAATTATTTGTCAAAATTTTTATTGAAATTATTAGTACTATTATGGCAACCTTGTTTGATCAAAGAATATCAAAATCTTTTTGATTAAATCAATTAATGATAATGATGAGGTCAATGTTAGTTAAGCACAATAAAATCTAGATCTAGCGATGGAAGAAGTAAGTAAGATAAATGATGTGGCTAGTATGCTGGAATTGAATAAATGCTCATAAATGTGAAGACGTAAATGCACAATGAATCTGCATAGATACAATCGGCGTAGGGAAGGAATCAATATCAGATGATTGGGGAATCCTTGGATCATTTCTATCTGTTGTAATGATATATACTATCTTGTTCTTGCAATCAATAAACCAGACTACTTTTGTATTCGCTCTCAGATAATTCTTTTACAAAGTGTTCTTTTGTCTTTTTCGTCTCTCTCCCCCTTTCTCTAATGACTCTTCCTATTTATAAGGGACAATCCCCCATGAAATCCTAAAAAAGTACAACATGAAGAATATTCGAAAAGCATATCCTTGTTGTCCCTTACTAAGCTTACACTATCGTAGACGTCATGCATCAACTGACCGCCCTGGGTCACTGCCTTAACCACGACGACCATCAGATGCTACACCATGATAGCCTCGTTCCTTGTCGTACTCGGTAGTGGTCGTGGTTGCCGAATTTGGACCTATACAGTTAGTCCCTCCGCTTGCCGAGGTCGTGGCCCTGTGCGTCCTTGGTAAGCGGACATTGCCTATACCCGTGGAGAAATTTGGCTATTGAATTATGATGGTTTGATCAATATTGAAAGAGTGGTGAGCTCTACGGTATCCTGGATGGTGTAGCCTGTCGGGAAGTGACGTCACTCCCACGTTCGTCATCATTACGCATCTTCCTGAGATAGAGACTGATTGCTTGTCGCTTTGGTTTTGGTGCCATTGGCAGTCTTCCGCTTTGATTCTGGCACCATCCAACCTTTTAAATAGGTGAAGGTTTTATTTTTTCAAGAACTTTTAGCCATTTCCTCTCTAGTGTATGTATTGCTTTCCTTGGTTATCTCTTCTTGTGTCTTCAGCTCTATTCTCGTGACCTTTCCTTTCCTCTCTTCCGTTCATCGTTCTTGATTTCGTGCTTTATCAACATATCTTCTACCATCGAGATGCCCAGAACACATCGGTCACACGAAGAGATTTCTAACGCCACCCCGCTATCCATGGCACCTCCTTCTGGTGGTGAGGATATGGTCATAGAGGAAGGGGACAACTTTCCCACCGTGGAAGAGATATTACCGAGAAACCCCATGTCTCGGAATGATTTTCTTAAAGAGCCTGTCCCTTCTCCTGCCCCAGTGGTGTCTGAGACCGAGTAGGCCCATATAGATGACCTTCGATCCACGTACAACATCCCCCCTCATATCGAGATGGTTCCGGCTGGGAGTGACCTCGTGGAGGTCCAGAGACCGGGATATTGTGCCTTTTACGTATATCCCTTTGTGATCGGCCACTCCCTCCCCCTTCTTCCGTTGGTGGAGGAATTTTGTCAGTTTTATGAGGTCTGCCCGATCCAAGTATCTCCGTATACGTACAAGATATTTCTGGTAGTGACGAAGTATGTGGAGTTGGCGGGGTGCGAAGTTGGCCTTCATCACCTTTTAAATTTGTTTTCCCCTAGTTTTCACATGGGCACTATGATACACTTGAGGCATCGTGGGACCAGGGGGCTGGTGGTTGGAACAGACGACCGGGCAAGCCGCAAATTTTGGCATAAATACTTCTTCATTAGGACTGAGCACCTGGTGTCAGACCCAGCTGGTATCCTAGAGCGATGGAATCATAATCGTAGGTGTTGGTATTTGTTGTTTACTCTGGTTCTTTCCGACTTAGTACTCATTTTTAACTCTTTTGTGTAGCTATGAGGCGTACAGCCCGTCCCATCGTCGGTATAGAGGACTGGGTAACCCGTTTACTACCTCACACGGTGGAGACTCGAGATTGGCCCGCTTTTATGAAATGCTTTGGGCCAAAGGTTCCATCCGGTAACTGTTTTCCTTTGTTTTGACCTTTGGCTGTTTTTCGTCGTTTATTAGTGCGACTTTTTGTGCTGACAGGCCGTAGGGCTTCCAGGAAGAGGGCCCCAGTCCCTGCATTCCGCCAGGCCATTGCATCGACAGGGATGCAATTTACCTAGGCTGAGTCCGCCCAAAGGGGCCGTGCTCAACCTATACAGGCTAGAGATTCTTCTCGTCCCATGATTGTACGAGATGAGATCTCCCCTCGACCAATCTATCACCTTGTGGATGATCCCTCCAATGGGGATGAATCTCCATCGAGGAAAAGGAGGAGGGTAGAACTCGGGAAGGCCGTTGCCACTGATGCTGGAGAGAACAAAACTGGTTCGTCGGAGACGGCACCTGTGCCTGTTTTTATGGCGGACGCCATTTTGGCAGGAAGGTCCCCCGGACTGAAGGAATATACCAAGGAGGGTGTCAGTGCGCTCCACCGAGGGTGGCGCATCATCTGCCGTTGGGGGAGGCGTACACGCCGAGGGCGACGATTCGGGTTCGGACGTCGACCCAGAAGATGTACGGGAGTTCTTGGAAGGTCATACTCGTGTAGAAGTAAGGACGGAGGGTTCTGATCGACACATTGTCGTCCCTGGAGATTATGACTTGTTGTCGAAAAGCGAGCCTGTAGTGTCGGTGTTTGCCCCTTTATGTGCTGCTCCTGAGAGCGCGACTCTTAAGGCGCAGAGCGATGCAGAGTGAACGCAAGGATATATGGAGGACGGCCATTTTTGGGAGGGTGTCCACCAAATACAAGGAATACTGTACCAAGCATCGTGCGTTGGCCGATCTCTTTACTCAGGACAGTGAATTTCAGCTGTTCCATGACGGGCTTAAGCAAAAGGAGGGTCAATTGGCGCAACAGGTCGAAGAGCTGAGAGAGCAAGATGAGGACCTGATGAAGGCTATTGCTCGTTGTAGTGAACTTGAGGAGGCCCTTAAAGTCAAGGAAGATGAGCTCGAGCTGAGTAAGGGGGTGATGGCCGAGAATGCCCACCTCCAGGTGAAGGTGGCCAATTTAACTCCCGAGCTTGACAAGAAGGCGGAGAAGGTCGTCAACCTTAAAGATGAGCTGAGTGCTTGATAAATTGGTATTTTACCAACTTATCTCGTCTTTAAACCTATATTTTTGCTAAGTTCGAGTGATAAAATCATGTATTTAATGTCATTTACTTCTATTTTACAGGTTGTATGTGATTTAGAAGTAATGGTGAAGAAACCAAGTGAAAACAAGTAAAAAACAAGCTAAAAAGAGGAAAAATCTGGGCAATGCCCTCAGTGGTCGCAATTGCGACAAAATCTTGGGAAATGCGAATCCAGCAGTGTTGGTAATTGCGAGAATGTCATGGGAATTGTGAAGTAAGGCAAATCAGGCACTGTTCGCAAATGCGAAGTCAACCAGGTCAGTCAACCTTCGCAAATGCGAAGTATTCATCGCATATGCGAAGTGAAGCAGCACAGGCATAGTTGGGAATTGCGAACCTTTGTTCGCAATTGCGAAGATCGAGCTTCAGGCCTGGGCAATTCTGGAATTTCACATTTTAATCCCCAAACCATTTTTATACACGACCGAGCAGATATTTTAAAGAATCTTTGGCAAAATCTGAACATCTTTAGCATATTTTTGAGTTCTTAGACTTAGAGAGAACAAGGTGGAAGCTAGGGTTTTGCACACACACTTGGGTTTTGAAGATTTCAAGCTTGTGGTTAAGGATTTCTTACCCATTTATGTTTATTTCTTCATTTCCTTGCTTTGTATTGAATATTTAAGTGTGTAGCATTTATTTCGAACACTTGAATCTTGTTTATCGGAATATTCATATTTAAAGTGTGGATTAAATACCTTGTTGTGCTTATGTATTGAATGATTTTTATCCTTTTATGAAGTGAGTTATTGTTACTTTAATTATTCTTGTTCTTTAATGTTTTCAAAAGGATTAGCTAACCCTAGGACTCGCCCATTAACTCCGAATTAATTTTCGAAAAGATAATTTGGGGTTGGGAAAGATTAATTAAAAAGAACTTGAGGCGTTAACCCTCATTTTATAGATTCTACCTAGGGATAGGATTGAACTACTTGTAGCCATTCCGGGTGTGCTTAATCTCTTAATTGCTTTAGTGATAATTCAATTAGGAAGTCTTGTTAGTCTTCCGAAGAAGCTAATTAAGAATTATTATCCGTGGCTAATTAACATAAACTCACTTATATTTGTGAAATCATAAAATACATTGGACCGTTACTTGAGTGTAATTCCCGATGCAACCATACTTGTAGCCATTGATCATTTTACTTGCTTTCTAGGTTAGTTTACATTTTCGCATTTAGTTATAAACATTTTCCAAAAATCAAATTCTTAGTGTTTGGCATTGCGCGATAAGTGATAATTCTCTTACATTTCTAATCGCCTACATATTATTCTCTGTGGGATTCGACCCCGACTCATAGTTGGGTAAATTATATTGCATGCGACCGTGTCCATTTACTTTTTAGTAGTGGATTTGGACGTCATCAAAATTGGCGCCGTTGCCGGGGATCAATTTGGCGTAATTTAGGTTGTTTGAGAAAT
The DNA here is from genome assembly GCF_001879085.1 of Nicotiana attenuata. Classification (NCBI taxonomy): domain Eukaryota; kingdom Viridiplantae; phylum Streptophyta; class Magnoliopsida; order Solanales; family Solanaceae; genus Nicotiana; species Nicotiana attenuata. The sequence goes on along the minus strand of NW_017674845.1, from coordinate 10,088 downwards.
AAGCGTAAGTGCTTTGGTCCAAACTTGTGAATATTTGTGTAATTATTTTTCTTACCTTGGTCTATTTTTCTTGTTTTTTTCTTGTTTATTTGCTTATTTTTTAAAAATGGCATCATATAATGAAAATAGGTCGGATGGTAGTTGTTCATACTTTGATGACCCTTGTCCTTATTGTGGAGGACCACACTCGTGGCAAAATTGTTTAAATTCTCCCGGCGGTGGATTGTGCACACAATCTCAAACCCATGAGTGGAGTATTTGTGATAATTGTGGTTTTCAAAATGGTCGTTGGGATGATTGTGCTTATTTGTCCTTCCCTTCCCCAAGCCCCCGCTATGATGATTCTACTTTTTGTGATGAAAATTATAGGGCTATGGAAATGGAAGAAGTTGAGCATGGCCGAAATAGAGAGTTCAAACTCATGTTGGAGTGCCTACTTGAAGGAGGAAACAAAGAACAAAGTGCCTTGGAGGAGCTTTTGGAGAATAGTCTCCAAAATGACTTGGCACTTGAGAGGTTGCACTCACAAATGGGAGAAATGCTTGAAGCTTTAGAGGTCCAAAAAGCCTCGGAAATTAATGAGAGCCAAGAATTTTCCTTAGATGAGGAAGCCGAAAATCCTTCCTTGGCACTTGATCAAAACCAAGAAGAACTCTCAAATGCTCAAGATGAGAAGATGATGCTCATGTTGGAGACCATTCTTGAAAATGAGGAGAAGCACAACTTTGCACTCGAGGACTTGAAACAAGGCTTGGCTTACAATGATGAACATATCCACACTTTGGAAGAGCAAATGAAAATATTGGTTGAGGCTCACTATGCCCACCAACTTGAGAGTGTGGAATGAAGCCAAAAGAGTCTAATCCCGAGGAAGAAGGTGAGATTTACTTTGAGGATTCAAGAATTGAACATCCGCCGACCGATTCCATGAGTGTTAATGATGCCGAGAAAAATATGGAATTAGAGTCAACCGGTGTAAATAAGAATATGGTTGATATTGACTCTAGTTCGGGGGAAGAAGAGGATGTCAAAATCCGAGAAAAATTGCAAGTTGGAGGTTTGCAGTCACATTCCAAGCATTTTTCAACATTGGAATTATGTGGTGACACGGAAGTTGAACCACATGAATCAATGAAGGACTGCGAGGAGGAAAAACTCATGCCATACATCCTACAATTTGAGGGAACAAGAAAGCAAAATGACATTCGTCACATGAGAGCCAAGAAGTGCAAAATGAAGAATTTAAGGCTTGGCTTGATCATCAACTTATCACCCCCCATCGCTCGTGGGCACATGCTTGATTCCAAGCTAGGTGTCCAGTTCATATCGTCCAAGTGGAGAGAAAAGTGGTAAAGTTGCTTTGCGTCGTGCCACGACATTAAATGCGGCGCTTGGTGGGAGGCAACCCATCGTTTTTCAAAATTTTTGGTCATTTTTGAAATTTTCTTTTTTAGAATAGCTTAGAATATTTATAACTAATCTGCCAAGTTTTAGATTTTTTGGAGTTGATTTGAGCAGGTCGGAGTGACCCGAAGAGCCAAAACCAGTAGCTGTTGAAAAATGCAGGGGCAGGTTTTGCATTTGTGAAAGATAGCTCGCATTTGCGAAACTTTCCCATCGCAAATCCCAACATTTTGTCGCAATTGCGACAGAAGTAGGTTTCATTGACCTTCGCAATTGCGAAGGCACTATCGCAATTGCGACTTCTGAGAGGTAGTATCAGACTTTCACTCATTTTGAAAAAAACAAAAAATTTTGAAGAAAAACGCCTAAGGCTCTCAAACTCTTGTCTCCCTCACTCTCACCACTGTACACTCTATCAACTCTCACTCCTAATTGCAAAGATGCAGGTATGAAAGCTTAATCACTCTTTCTTTTTCTTCTTCGTCTTCACCTTCTCCTTTATTCTTCTTAATTTTCTGAAACCCTAGTGTTCAAATGGGTATCATCCTCTGCCCAAAATGGTTCAAAAACGTGTTCAAAACTTATGTCGATTTCGGGGTGAGGTTGGTTGAGAGTGTGTGATTGTGTTCATTGCTAAAAATTTGGGGAAGTCTGAATACCCAAAACTTGTCAAATAGAGGTGAAATTTTTATGCTTTTTATGTGATCGATGAAAGGCCTGAATGAAATTCTTGGCCAAAACATCAACATTTTTTGATTCATGGTAGTCTATGAAGTTTAATGCATGATTTGTGTTTGAATGATGATTGGGTTCATAAAAAAAATGACTTGGATTGCAAAAATTTTAGGGCTTGGTACTGTTGGCTGTAGAAGAGCTTGACCGGGGACGAAGGCTCGCATTTGCAATGGCCTCTTTGCATTTGCGGCTTCGCATTTGCGAAGACTCCATCGCAATAGCGAAAGTTGCCTTTCTTAAGACCTTCGCATTTCCCAAGATGTGTTCGCAATTCCCAAACCTTGCCATGTCTGAGTCCTTCGCAATTGCAAAGATATCTTCTCAATTCCCATAACTGGGTTCTTCTGCTATCTTCGCAATTGCGAAGATTCTTTAGGAATTGCGATATCAGAGAGCTAACATGTGAAAATCTGAAAATCCTGAAATTTTTTCTAAGTCTGAGTTTCAACTGTCCTATCATTCCTTTGGCATATTTAAGTCATTTTGCACTATTCTTCATAGCCATACCATGTTTTCACTCTTATCATTTGTTGACAGGTACTATAATTGGAAAATTAGCTCGAACTCTGAAGAATCCGCAAGTGACAACTCCTTGGAAGCTGAACAGAACTTTGACCAAGACCGGTTCTTGTCATTGGAGTGTCAAGAGCGGTACTTTGAAAACTTGATCTCGAAGAAGGTGCTCCCAGAAAGCGGTATACTGATGGATGATGTCCAGGAACGTCTTCCTGAGTTCTATCAAAGGCTAATGGCCATGGGATGGAACTATTTTGCCCCTCAACCTTGCCGAGCAAATGAGCAATGGGTGAGGGAGTTCTATGCCAACCTCCCAGCTATCCGGCTAAAAAAGCCCAAGATGAGAATTCGAGGCAAAATGGTGCACTTTGGGGCTGAAACTGTGAATCACTTCTATCATTTGCCAAACCACGACATGGCCCTATTCAGGGAAGAAGACTGTGCTTCAGGAGAGTGGTTGGTGTCCAAATTATGCCCGGGTGTAGATGTTCCATGGGCAGCTGAGAAGAGAGGGATCACATCAAAAGATTTCACTACCGAAGCAAAGATAAGGCTGGCCATCATATGCAGTCGTATCTCCCCCGTGTCAAACATATGGAACGTCCCAGTTACAATAGCTCAGATGATAGCCTACATCCTTAACGGTATTCAGCTGAATGTTGGTGAAATCTTCATCAATGAACTGAGAGAGTACCGGATGCAGAACAGTCCTTCATTGATATTCCCATCGCTTATCACTGATCTGTGCCAACTTGTTGGGGGTGGAAGAGGCTCCAGGGGACAATTGGATAGAGTCGGGGAAGCCTCTGCATCCGTTGAAGAAGAGAGGAGAGGGCGGCGCAGTAAGAACAAAAAGAGAAAGATGGGTTCTTCTTCTCAAGTTGAACCAAGTAGTTAGCCATCATCCTCTGCAGGAGGACCATTTGCTATGCTTAGTGACGAGATGCGAGTGATTCGCGAGTTAGTAGCTGGCCTTCCACAGGGACCTGGGGAGACATCTGAGGGACCTGCTTACATTTAAAAGAAAGAGTTCCAAAAATACATTGAAGATCAGAGGAAGCAGGCGGATCACCTCAAGGCACTAGAGAAGGCATACACTGAGCTGGCCAAGAAGCATGGTGAGTTGAGCAGTTCACATGGAAATCTAGAAAAGGCACACACCCAGATGGTGAAAAGGGAGAAGAAAAGAGACAAATTCTTTACTCGCATGTGGAAGGGTGTGAAGGGGTTGTGGAAGGTCCTAAAGCCTCAGGACCGGATACCATCGACCAGGGCTGTGGATGATGATGATGTTCCTGTTGCCTGGCCCGAGGAAGAAGGAGAGGAGGATGATTCTAACTCAGACAACGAGGAGAGCACTTGATGTAGTATTCAGGGAGCACTTTCCACCATTTTTACTCTATCATGTTTTGTTCCATTGGGGACATTGCAACATCTTTAGTTGGGGGTGGCTTCTTGTATAACTGTTGTTCTAGTAGAATTGTGGATATACGGCAGATTGGTACTGTGATTGTTTTCATTTTGTTGTTAGTATATATTCATGTGATGTGTTATATTAGTATGCTTATTAGCTTCTTAATTTTTTGGTTAGCTTCTTAATTTTTTTTTATATAGTATGTTTTATTAGTGGCGATATCCTTGATTTTCTTTATACCACGGTTCTTTTTCCAAGGATGCCAATTTTCTTCTTGAACCGGGTAATTGTAAAAAAAATTTGTCGACTTTTCCCGATGATGGATAGATAGACAACTTTCTTAAGGGAATTAGTCTTGTAGTTAAATATAGCTATGTTAATTTTAAGAAGAATAAATGGTTTGGGTTGGAGTTTGTGCCCATTGACCAAGTTGTGGCTTGCTTGGTACCAACATGATTTAAACCTCGGCATATGAATTTTTGGTTGTTGAAAAAGAAAAATAATTGAAGTAAAGATGTCATGACTTTTAGACTCAAATTTTGGCTCTTTAATTCACTAAATAGCTTCCTATGCTATATGTAACCTCTTTGAGTCATTGGTTTCAATTGGATTTGGATTCGTATTCCACTTGAGTGTTCATGTGCCATGTGTGGTGAGATTTATTATGAGTTCTTTTGCATTACTTGTAGTCTAGAACTTGCACGGAATGTGCTTCAAGGCGAAATTATAGACTAAATTGGTTTGTAAAATGATATTAGGCCTTCCTTGGACCGCCATTGTGCCATAAATTTCCTACCCTTGAATATTTTCCCTAGTCAACCCATTTTGAGCCTTTAACCTTGTTCTTTGGCAACCATGTTACAAACTTTATTCCTTTGTTCTTTATTGATCTAGCTTTTGGCACCCTACCTCCCTAAGTACTTTGAAAATGTAAACGTAGGCTAAAAGCCTAAGTTTGGGGGTGAAGGTTAAAAAAGTTGTGATATGGAAGTTGTTTAAAAAGGTGGAAGGTAGAAAAAAAAATTAAAACCTTCCTTGATTGTGAAAAGGAAAGAAAAAAAAATAGAATAAAATGATAAGAAGTTGTGAATAAAGGGAAGACTAGGTGTGGAATAAAAAGTGAGGAAAGGATGGAAAATGTTGTTGAAGGAAGTGGGACTTTAATTGTAAACTTTGTAGTGCTTGGGGAAGTTTTGAGTCACTCTAACCAAAATTGTGCCCTACCTTAACCAAAAGCCTAAACTACAACCCTTTAAGTCCAAGTTGATTTTGAACCAAGTTGTCTACTTTAGTGGAGGAATACATAAAGGGCAAGCCTATGGTACTACTTGTATGCATTTGAACATCTTTTCGAGAGAGAGTTAATTCTTTCCATTTTATATCCCACTTTTGTTTTGAATTAAGATTTATGAGTGTGGGATCCTCTCGTAAATGTGAGGGCACATGAGATTTGAGTTGTGAATTTAATCCCATTTTCAATTGGAAGGAATGACCAAAGAAAGTTGATTGTGATAGAGAGGCAAATTTTGAAGCTTTAGTGTCATGACTTGATTGCTACTTTGATTTTTATTAGTGTTTGAGCACTTGAAGTATAATGAAGTTCATGAGAAGTGCTCGATAATTCATATGCTTTGGAGTAATTGTTGGTACCAATCGAAGTCATATTTTTATGCTTATAGTAGACCTTTTTGGCTTGGCATGATATGGATGCATTGTTGAATTAACTACTCGGGAGGAGATTTTGTCGCTTTCATTGCTTGAGGACAAGCAATAGTTTAAGTTTGGGGGATTGATAAGTTGGTATTTTACCAACTTATCTTGTCTTTAAACCTATATTTTTGCTATATTCGAGTGATAAAATCATGTATTTAACGTCATTTACTTCTATTTTACAGGTTGTATGTGATTTAGAAGTAATGGTGAAGAAACCAAGTGAAAACAAGTCAAAAAGAAGCTAAAAAATGGAAAAATCTGGGCAATGCCCTCAGTGGTCGCAATTGCGACAAAATCTTGGGAAATGCGAATCCAGCAGTGTTGGTGATTGCGAGAATGTCATGGGAATTGCGAAGTAAGGCAAATCAGGCAGTGTTCGCAAATGCGAAGAAGACTTCGCAAATGCGAAGTCAACCAGGTCAGTCAACCTTCGCAAATGCGAAGTATTCATCGCATATGTGAAGTGAAGCAGCACAGCCATAGTTGGGAATTGCGAACCTTTGTTCGCAATTGCGAAGATCAAGCTTCAGGCCTGGGCAATTCTGGAATTTCACATTTTTAATCCCCAAGCCATTTTTATACACGACCGAGTAGATATTTTAAATAATCTTTGGGAAAATCTAAACATCTTTAGCATATTTTTGAGTTCTTAGACTTAGAGAGAACAAGGTGGAAGCTAGGTTTTGCACACACACTTGGGTTTTGAAGATTTCAAGCTTGTGGTTAAGGATTTCTTACCCATTTATGTTTATTTCTTCATTTCCTTGCTTTGTATTGAATATTTAAGTGTGTAGTATTTATTTCCAACACTTGAATCTTGTTTATGGGAATATTCATATTTAAAGTGTGGATTAAATACCTTGTTGTGCTTATGTATTGAATGATTTTTATCCTTTTATGAAGTGAGTTATTGTTTCTTTAATTATTCTTGTTCTTTAATGTTTCCAAAGGGATTAGCTAACCCTAGGACTCGCCCATTAACTCCGAATTAATTTTGAAAAAGATAATTTGGGGTTGGGAAAGATTAATTAACAAGAACTTGAGGCGTTAACCCTCATTTTATAGATTCTACCTAGGGATAGGATTGAACTACTTGTACCCATTTAGGGTGTGCTTAATCTCTTAATTGTTTTAGGGATAATTCAATTAGGAAGTCTTGTTAGTCTTCGGAAGAAGCTAATTAAGAATTATTATCCTTGGATAATTAACATAAACTCGCTCATATTTGTAAAATCATGAAATACATTGGATCGTTACTTGAGTGTAATTCCCGATGCAACCATACTTGTAGCCATTAATCATTTTACTTGCTTTCTAGATTAGTTTACATTTTCGCATTTAGTTATAAACATTTTCCAAAAACCAAATTCTTAGTGTTTGGCATTGCGCGATAAGTGATAATTCTCTTACATTCCTAATCGCCTACATATTGTTCTCTGTGGGATTCGACCCCGACTCATAGTTGGGTAAATTATATTGCATGCGACCGTGTCCATTTACTTTTTAGTAGTGGACGCTATCAGTGCTAATATTGATGGGTTGGCTCATGCCGAAAGGGATAGGGCGACTGCGTCTCTGAGGTAGCGGCCCTAGAAGACGCCCTCCGTGTGTGTAGATCAGAGCGGGACAAGGAGGTGGAGATATATGCGCTTAAGGTAGCGAGATTTGAGGGACGTATCCGTGATCTGGAGGCGGAGTTGTCCGTGTTAAACGAACAAGTTGCCTCTTTGAAGGGTGAGGACGTGCGACGACAATCGCAACTTTCTACATCCCATTCTTCGGCCGACCCTGTCATGCGTCGAGATTTATACGAGTTATGGGTTCATGTCGAAGCTCAGCTTGACGTATATAAGTCTCTTCATGCTGATGGGAAGGCGTCTGAGGCAGAACTTCGGGATGTGAACATTAAGGCACATGCACCTCGTGAGGCGTGTGGGTACGACCCTGGCATGCCTAGTGAGGGCAATGTTGATTCTGACGACACGGACAAGCTCGCCTCCGATTCTTGGTACGAGGAGGTATATGCCACCGGGGGAGGTGTGGCGTATGATTTGGTTGTATTTATTTTTGTTTTTGCTATTTTTGTGAGGGCGTCCTTGAGCCCTTTGTAAAGAAAAGATTTATAATGTGTTGGCTGTAATGGAACATATATTTTTGTTGTGTACCTTTGAATGAGTTGTTGCCGTTTATTTTTTTGTTGTTTGTTTATTTGGCAACAATCTTAGTTGTAGTCATACTGTTTCAAGTTATTGTCGAAAATGTTAACCTGGTGTGCCAAATTGAGGTCGGACTTTTGTCCTTGGTGATGGACTAGCCGTAGGGGTGTTACTTTCGAGCTAATGTCGAAGTATTATTCCGTCGTTGTTCGAGCGTTGTCGAACTCTTTTCTTTAGTAACGACTTTAGCCATGGGGATTTTACTTTCGAGCTAATGTCGAAGTATTATCCCGTCGTGTTTGAGAGAGGATCACGGAGGGTAACATGTTTTATTTTATTTGTTGGAGTGTCGTATATGCCGATTTCGTTCATATATTAGAGATACACGTTGATTTCGCACATTTATTGGAGTAATTTCATTCATTCCTAGGAGACACATGTCGATTCCGAAAATTCATTGGAGTAATTTCATTCGTTCGTAAGAGAAACATGTCGATTCCGTACATATAATGGAGTAATTTCAGTCATACGTTGGAGATACATGTTGATTTCGTACATACAATGGAGTTTCCTTGTGCCTAGTCCCTTCATTACTCGGCCTGGAGATACCATTGGCAGGTTGAGCGATGAATTATACTTCGAACTTTAAGACGTCCCCCTCGTCGCCTCGTTAAAAACCTCCCCGAGAAAACCTGATTGGGACAAAACCTGGGTGAGGGAAAAAGAGTACGACTTAGGTGGGTTCATTCTTCAGAGTTGGAAGTATTTGAGGTGGGCGACATTCCAGTTATTTTATAATTGCTTTCCTTCCATTGTTTATAATTGGAATGCTCCTTTGCTTGCTGCTGCTGTGATTTTATATGGCCCGTCCCAGTTTGATCCCAATTTTCCTTTGTTTGGGTCTTTTGTTGCTTGTATTTGGCTTTGAGGGCGTAGTCTCTGACTCTGAGCGGTTGCACTTTGGCTTTCTTGTTGTAGTACCTTTCTGCTCGTTGTTTTTGGGCTACCATCCTTACGTGAGCTATATCCCTTCGTTCTTCCACTTCGTCCAGGTCTTGTATTCTATTTTCGTCGTTGTGTGGTCCACTCTCATTGGAGTATCTCAGGATAGGTTCCCCGACCTCAACGGGTATAACGGCATCGGTCCCGTAGACTAATGAATATGGAATTTCACCTGTGCTGGTTTTTGGCGTGGTGCAGTAAGCCCACAATACCTCTGGTAGCAATTCCGGCCATAGCCCTTTGGCGTCCTCGAGCTTTTTCTTTAGTATATTTAATATTGTTTTGTTGGAGGATTTGACTTGACCATTACCAGTAGGCTGATATGGCATGGCAAATATCCGCTTAATGCGCCATTTTTTGAAGAACTCGCTCATCTTTTTCCCGACGAACTGAGGTCCGTTGTCACAACTAATTTCTTTGGGGATGCCGAAGCGGCATATTATGTTTTTCCATATGAATGGGATGACTTCCTGCTCGCGTATTTGGGAGATCGCACCTGCTTCCACCCATTTGGAAAAGTAATCAGTTAAAACCAAAAGGAAGCGTATCTTACCTTGGCCTGCTGGGAGTGGTCCGATGATATCCATTCCCCATTTTATAAACGGCCATGGTGAAGTGACGGAATGCAGGAGTTCTCCCGCTTGGTGTATCATAGGGGCGTATTTTTGGCATCGCTCACAGTTCTTAACGTAATCCATGGCTTCCTTTTTCATAGTGGGCAAGTAGTATCCTGTGCGAATAAGGCATCTGATGAGGGCTCGGTTGCCTGTATGGGCACCGCAGTGGCCCTCGTGTACTTCTTCTAGCACACGCCTTGTTTGGTTTGGTCCAAGGCATTTGGCCAAAGGGCCGCCGAACGTCCTTTTGTAAAGATCATGATTTATGAGGCTGTACCTGGCCGCCTGTATTCGAAGTTTTTTGGCTTCTTTTTTATCCCGTAGGAGTGTTCCTTCCTGCAAATATGTTATAATGTGGTTGTGCCAGTCGCAAGTTAAATTTATAGAATGTACCTCGATCTGGTCTACTGATGAGTGGAGGAGGGTGACCACATTTTCCTTGGTGATATTTTTGGTTGCTGCCGCCAGTTTTGGCGAGGTCCATCTGCTTCGATATTTTGCGCCCGGGGGTATTTGGTCGAGTCGGCATTC
>NW_017674844.1:73267-82945 GCF_001879085.1 Nicotiana attenuata | reverse complement strand
AACACTAGTGGATCTTGGGGGGTGCCTAATACCTTCCCCTCAAGATAATTTCTAGCCCTTACCCAAACTCTGGTTTTCATCTCAAACTCTTTTCTTAAAGTGTCCTAATGCACTATAATCATTAGGTGGCGACTCTCCAAATCCAAAACCCAATTCCCAAACGGGAATAGAGTTGTCTTTCCTGAATGTCGTAAACCGGATTTCGCGAGGAAAAAGGGTGCATCAATAGCATGGCGACTCTGCTGGGGATTCTTTAGGCTTTTACCATTGCATGCTATATGTGACTTTTATTGCCTTCTTTTATTGCTTTTATTTAATGCCTTTATTTGAAACTGACTTGTTTCTTTTGTTTCTTTTTCTTTAATTATTTCGTTTACCGCTTTCCCGTCAATGTTGTAATTCTGAGCAATCATTGTAAACTTTATTGTATGAACGTGAAAATACATGTCAATTTGTTTCATTCTTGTAAATTGCATCTTCAAACATCATATTCCATTCGTGCCAAACAAATTCCATAGCAGCGCTTATAATGAGTGGTTGCGCCCTTCCGATATTATCACCCCCTAAATTTGGCAAAGGCATATTTGCGGTAAATTCAGTCGATCAGCGGTGCAGTCGACGGTTCCGTGCCTTTCCCTCTTGAGTTTTCCGCTCAAGGGTACCTGTCTAATACCCCAATAGAAACCTTACTCCGTTTAAACTGTACATGCATCATGGTCAAACCTAGCCGAGTCAGTTATGTTGTCCACATAATGACTCATTAAGATAGCCTTGTCCAAAGTCAACCAGGTTTCCTTGAAACCCAAACGGACACCTCCATATTCTGTGCATTTATTTGGAGAACTAAAGTGCTTGCTATGCTAATTATTGGTTTAAATAGTCGAGTCCGGTGGGGATAAGGGCCTAACGCTTTGTTTTGCAGAAAATGAGGCACGAAGTCCCCAGATTTGGCACGGTAACCAACATTCACCCAAGGTTGCTAAGCTGGTGGGAAGACCTTCACTCCAGCGATCAGGCTCTCGTCCGCAAATACTTGGGAAATTTGCCTTCCTTTTTGGAAATCCAGCCCGACAACAAAATCATAGAGGCTGCAACTCTATTCTGGGATGGCGATAGATCGGTATTCCGCTTCAGGGACCTTGAAATGACACCAATGCTGAAGGAAACGAAGGAGGACACTTGGCTAGAGCTTACTTGCTGTTGGGACTGCGTGAGCTGGTGAAGCTGTTCGATGGAGACGAAGATGCCAAATCTGGGGAAGGTCCCTCTGGGACCAAGTAGTTAGGAGTCCTTTTATTCTTTATTTTAATGTAATAAGGCCAATGGCCAATAGTGATATTTTACTTTCTATTATTTAGAGTCGTTTTGGATTCGTCTTATTTTTATCAATAAAATGAGGCATTTAGCATTATAAGTTCTCCAAAACTATTTGACGCTAGGCCTACCTCGGGCACAACGAGGCACCAAAGTTAGGACGCGATTTACATTTTCGCACAATTTGTTTAAATACTGCAATATTTTTCCTCATAACCTGCACTAACTTGTTACCTTTTGTTTTTCTCTTATTTTTTATTCCCCTCTCCAAAGGTTAGTTCGTGCACTCTGGCATCATCATCCTACTCCACAAGATCCAAGGGCCCTCCACCTCTTCCTCCTCTGAGTCCTGTCAGAAACAAGAACAAAGGAAAAATGGAAGACTTGGGTAACATCAGGAAGGAGAATTCGGTTGAAAGGGTAGAGACTTCCCAGGGTATTCAGGTTTCCAAGGAAAGTGCCGCCCAACTTGAGCAGAAGTTGTTGAAATTTCAGGAAGAACTGGACCAAGTTCGGAACTTGGTAAACTTATCATTTTCCCTCACTACCCCGGATGTCAGCTTTCCCAATACCCAGAACCCCGCACCTCCACAAAGCACCCCACAACCACAGATACAACCCACTCATACCCAACACTGCAACGCATGCCACACTCCGAACAACACTCCACTACTCATTCCCGAGCCACTGAACACCACAAATGACCATCTCCACAACACTCCTATTTACGTGGATACTGTACCCCATTATACTCAACCAATCTCAAGTGCACCTGAGTCTGATGACAAAGACTCCCTTATCAGGAACTTAGCAGCAGAACTCAAGAAATTGACCAGCCGAGTTCAGGGCGTGGAAGGTAACAAAGGTATCGAGGGGTTAAATTATGAAGACCTCTGCATTCAGCCAGATGTTGAACTTCCGGAGGGGTACAAACATCCCAAATTTGTAATGTTCGATGGAACAGGAGATCCCAGGGTCCACCTGAGGACATATTGCGATAAGCTGGTCGGAGTCGGAAAGGATGAGAAGATCCGTATGAAGCTCTTCATGAGAAGTCTGAAGGGGGATGCTTTATCCTGGTACATCAGCCAGGACCCCAAGAAATGGACAAGCTGGGTAGGCATGGCCTCGAATTTCATGGATAGATTCCGATTCAATATAGAGAATGCACCGGATGTTTTCTACATCCAGAATTTGAAAAAGAAATCTACCAAAACATTCCGCGAGTATGCTACTCGTTGGAGGTCAGAAGCTGCAAAGGTCAGGCCGGCCCTAGAAGAAGAACAGATGAACAGGTTCTTCGTCCGGGCTCAAGATCCCCAATATTACGAGAGGTTGATGCTAATCGAGGGTCAGAAGTTCTCCGATATCATCAAACTGGGAGAAAGAATCGAAGAAGGCATTAAGAATGGTATGGTTACTAATCTTGAAGCATTACAGGCCACCAATAAGGCTTTACAGTCCGGTGGCACGTCCAAGAAGAAAGATGTGAGTGTCGTAATGGTCGCACAGGGAGCCAAATCACCACTAAAATACCACACCTACCCATCACCTCCACTTACATATCAGCCTATCCCGAATTACCAAGCACCCGCACCCTCCTATTCAAATCCACCTCCCGTTTACCAATCCTCTCCACCTCTCGCATACCAACCCACTTCACCCAGATACTCTCAACTAGCACATGTTTATCAAGCTTATAATGCTTAACCCTCTCATTACTAATCACCTCCCACCCGTCAGAATTTCCCTAGACCTAGGCCAAATTTTGACCGCAGACCTCCCAGACAATACGCAGCATCGCTGAACCAATTGACCAGCTATACGAGAGACTTAAAGCTGCCGGTTACGTCTCTCCTATCCCAGCCATAACTCTAGAGAATCCTTCCCAGTGGGTCAATCCTAATAAGACCTGTGCGTATCATTTCGGCATGAAGGGGCACACCCTTGATGAGTGCCGCTAATTGAAGGACAAGATTCAAATCCTAATCGACAATAAGGTCACAGTAGCAAAGGAGCCTGCTCCTAATGTTCGTAACAACCCTCTGCCTAACCACAAAGGTGGAGACATTCACATGATCGAGATCGAAGATGATTGGGACCCCAAAGGGTCGATAGGTTTGATTGCTGAGGAGGATGAACCAAAGAAATAGGCAGTTACACTTAACCCAATTGTTGTACAGAATCAGCCCTCCAGGGACGATGAAGTAAACATGTCTATGCCTCTCGAATTTGAAGCGCCTCCTTCTGCAAAGGCGCTCGTGCCAATTGAGGTTGAATTTGGAGTTTCAAAAGCACCTGCACCCTTTGAAATTGTTGTGTTACCACCAAGGGTGCCTATTCCTGTGGCAATGACAAACATAACACCGTTCCACTCAAATGCCATACCATGGGATTACATTGCCGAAGCTAGGAGGAAAGGAAAGACCAAGACAGGAGAAACAATTGTTGCACAAGGAATGACCAGAACAGGGAGGATTTATACCCCAGAACACTTAGTTGAGTCCAGTAAGCAAGCCTCGGGACGGCCTATTGGAACTGGGCCCGACAATCTTTGGAGGAAAATACAAGATAAGGAGTACTCGGTCGTTGAGCAATTAAACAAAACACCAGCACAGATCTCCATCCTAGCTCTTCTACAGAGCTCTAACGCTCACAAGAATTCCTTAATGAAGATACTGAGCGAAGCTTATGTTCCCAGCAATATAACCGGGGGTGAAATGGCGAATATGGTAGGGCAAGTGCTGGAGAGCCATAAAATAACCTTCCACGAAGAAGAGCTGCCGCCGGAAGGATTGAGCCACAACAAGGCACTGCACATCACCATACAATGCGAAGATTATTTCATCACTAGAGTCCAGATCGATGGAGGATCGAGCCTCAACATCTGTCCGCTGATAACTCTCAGAACTTTGGGAAAGAGCCTGCATGAGATCAAGGATGGGGCTATCAATGTCAAGGCCTTCGATGGGTCCCAGAGATCTACTATTGGAGAAATCAGCCTATGCTTACAAATGGGGCCAACATGGTTCGAGGTCGACTTCCAAGTAATAGACGTCCCGGCATCCTACAATCTGCTATTAGGATGGCCCTGGATCTACACTGCTGGAGCCGTAGCATCGACCCTGCATCCAGTGAAGTTCGAATGGAATCACCAAGAGGTGATTATTCATGGCGATGGTAGTAACCCCATATATAGTCGCCAGACCATTCCGATGATCGGGGCAGAAGGAGAATAGGCGGAGAAACATACCACCACATCGAAAGGGTCAACGCTGTGGATAAGGATAAGTGGTGGGACAACAAGATCGAAAGTATCCTGAATTAGTGTGGGTACGAGCCTGGAAAGGGACTCGGTAAAAATCTTCAGGGGATCACTAAGCCCATCAAACTAAAGAAGCATGGTACTACATTTGGCTTAGGGTACGTTATACTTGGGAAGAATTCCAGAGCTGGTCGCCACCATGGCGCGGTCGCTACTATCCATTGGAGCTTCCGATACCCAGCCTGGAGCAAACCTTCCAACCGGCAGATACTATATATGGGTCAGAGGAAGACGAAGCGTTGGCAGCCATGAAGAATCTGTTTCTGGAGGATGATGATATGGACTGATGTGTTCTTTTCGAGGAGGAAGGGGAGGAAGGCCCTTCCATACAGACTGTAAATCGAGGAGACCGCCTCAGCAATTGGTCAATCAGAACCGTCGGGGCCCAGAAGGCTTCGGGGTAGCAAGGCTAAACAAAAGCACCATGCATCTTATTTTACTTTTTACTAGCTAATTTCCTTTTCGCATTGTCTTTAATTTTGAAAAGAGCTCCGACGTTTCAAACAAATATGAATTTAACCAAAGCATTTCAGTTTATCATATACCTCACTCTTATTATTTTCTCTATCATTTACTCTATTTTTACACAGCACTACTATTACTTACCTTGATGATGAACCAACGATTGTGACTTGCAACGAAATAACGCAGCAAAAGGATGTAGATTCAGAAGAGGATGATATACCAGAAGAGGCCGTCAGGGAGGTTGAGCATTTTGAGAATAGACCTAAGTCTAGCCTGGAAGAAACTGAGGTCGTTAATTTGGGAGATACAGAAAATGTCAAAGAAACTCGCATCAGTGTTTACCTATCACCATCAGAAAAAGAAGAATATACGGAATTTTTAAGGGAATATGAGGACATATTCGCCTGGTCGTATGATGATATGACTGGTCTCAGCACTTCCATTGTAGCTCACAAACTGCCAATAGATCCAACCTGTCCGCCGGTAAAATAGAAGCTCAGGAAATTCAGACCCGACATGAGTTTGAAAATCAAAGAAGAGGTTACTAAGCAAGTCAAAGCCAAGGTTCTCAGGGTAGTGGAATATCCAACATGGTTAGCCAATATCGTCGTGATCGTATTGTTTGCTGATTCGGAATTCCGGAATCAATCATCACCGATAATGGTTCCAATCTCAATAGTGACCTGATGAAAGCCATGTGTGAGGCATTCAAGATCAAACACAAGAACTCTACAACCTACAGGCCTCAGATGAATGGAACTGTAGAAGCAACCAACAAGAATATCAAGAAGATACTAAGAAAGATGGTCGAAAGCCACAAATAATGGCATGAGAAGTTATCATTTGCCTTACTGGGATACCGCACCATGGTCCGCACATCGACCGGAGCAACTCCTTACATGCTGGTTTATGGTACAGAGGCGGTCATCCCCGCCGAGGTAGAGATTCCCTCTTTGAGGATCATACAAGAAGCAGAGTTGGACGACGCAGAATGGGTAAAGGGTCGCTACGAGCAGTTAGCCCTTATAGATGGGAAAAGGATGAATGCAGTTTGCCACGGTCAGTTGTATCAGAACAGAATGTCCAGAGCCTTCAACAAAAGAGTTAAGCCAAGGAAGTTTACAGCGGGGCAGATGGTGTTGAAGAAAATATTCCCACATCAAGATGAAGCCAAGGGGAAATTCTCTCCCAACTGGCAAGGTCCGTATATGGTTCACCGGGTTCTAACTGGAGGAGCCCTTATTCTTGCAGAAATGGACGGAGAAGTTTGGCCAAAGCCGATCAATTAAGATGCAGTGAAACGATACTATGTGTAACCACTTACGATTCCTTTTATGATGTATTTGGACTACGCCTGACTTGATTCCCGTTTAAGAGGGGATACATAGGCAGCCCTATGGGTTCGGTCGCAATTTAATAAAAATTTCATTTTCCCCCTACTATTGGAACTGGGGCAGAATTTTGAGGAGGACCCTCAAAATTTCGAAGTTAGTTTTCAGCCACTCATCGCCAGGAATGCCACCTCAGTAAACTGGGGCAGAATTTTGAGGAGGACCCTCAAAATTCCAAAGTTGATCCTTCAGTCGTTCAGTGCAGCCGTCAGAAGTGCCAGCCCAGTAAACTGGGGCAAAATTTTGAGGAGGACCCTCAAAATTCCGGAGCAAGAGAGGTTGCAATGTCTTGAACCTCGTCCAGTCATTGGTTCATCTAACAGAGAACTATTTTTCTACTTACGTTATATTTACTAAATCATGCATAATTATTGTTCGAGTTGCTGCTGTTTAGCAATGCTACCCCAATGATACGCAACGCCGGAAGCCAGGGGAAGACGAACTAACCTTTCCCCCTTACAAAACTCACGATTTCTCTTTGGATGCAGGCACTCGACTTACAATATCGTCAGGTATATTTACGTACGCATAATCCTCAAAGACGCAACTTCTCAGAATCATCACTCGTCCGTAATTATTATCATACACACAACCTCCCTGACAGTCACGGCATCGTGATCAGCAATCAGCTAAGAAATCTCACTACTATCCGTCCTTTTATTTTCTTGCATTGCATAAGGCTACCTTTATGCCTTTCGAGACTAAGCGTTGTCTCCATCTGCATTATCTGCATAAGACTATCTTTCTGCCTTCCGAGACTAAGCGTTGTCTCCCTTTGCATTCTTTGCATTGCATAAGGCTATCTTTCTGCCTTCCGAGACTAAGCGTTATCTCCATCTGCATTCTTTGCATTGCATAAGGCTATCTTTCTGCCTTTCGAGACTAAGCGTTGTCTCCATCTGCATTCTTTGCATTGCATAAGGCTACCTTTCTGCCTTCCGAGACTAAGCGTTGTCTCCATCTTGCATTATCTGCATAAGGCTACCTTTCTACCTTTCGAGGTTAAGCTCTACCTCCACTTGCATGGCTGAAATACCGCCACTTTATCTTTCTTGCATGGCTGAAATATCGCCACCTTATCTTTCTTGCATGGCTGAAATATCGCCACCTTTACTTACGTCTTGTAATCGGCTGAAATATCGCCAAACTTTATTTAAATTCTACATCGGCTGAAAGATCGCCAGTTCATCTCCATCATCATCTATACCTATGCTTTCTGTCGGCTGAAATATTGCCATTTACATTTCTTGGCATCGGCTGAAACATCGCCTGCTTTATTTAAATTTCTGTCGGCTGAAATATCGCCATTTACATTTCTTGGCATCGGCTGAAACATCGCCTGCTTTATTTAATTTTCTGTCGGCTAAAATATCGCCATTTACATTTTTGCATCGGCTGAAACATCGCCTGCTTTATTTAAATTTCTGTCGGCTGAAATATCGCCATTTACATTTTTTGCATCGACTGAAATATCGCCATTTACGTTTTTTGCATCAGCTGAAATATCGCCAAATCTTGCTTTTCATGGGCTGAAATATTGCCAAACTATCCGAGGGCGTCATTGTTCGGAGGCATCATCTTCATAGCCCGAGAACACCATGCCATGGCCCGAGGACCCCACTTTATATCCTGCACATCATTATTCAAGGCATCATGGTTCGGAGGCACCATTATCATAGCCCGAGAACATCATTTCATGGCCTGCGAATCCTTTAATTTTGCGCTTCAAGGCCCAGGACATCATGGTCCGAGGATATCATCCCAACCGTCCAAGGACAACATTCATGGTCCAACGAGAACTTGCATCACGTTTAAGTTTATGCACAATATACGCCCGTATTGCTCACTTGCAGGTACATCGGCTAGCAACTGCCGTCTCAGCAGGAGCGATCCCGCTCCGGTCCTCACCGCTGATCAAGTTTCAAATACCTCTCCCCCCCTCCCCCCTTAAAACATCATGCCCGTCTCTTTCGAATCGCCATCGGTATGTTCCGTTAATGGTTCCTGAACTACATACGGCCTGATTCCTGTAAAACCAGGGATATGTAGGCAGCTCAGAAACCAGAGCTCGGTCAAATTCTTTTCAAATTGCCGCTTCCAGTCAAAATTGGCCATCATGTCTTTACCCGACAACTCTTTCATCCTTCCCGGGTAAAGAGGGGCAGCTGTTGATACCCAATTTTTCCCTAAGTATTTTTATACCCAAATATTTCCAAAATAGCATATTGGTGCATATATAAGCACACCTAAGAATTTTGGCATTTTAATGATTTTTAAAACCAATTTGTTGCCTATTTTAGTACAACAAAATCCAATAATTATTCCCAAAATTATTATTTTTGGCGAATAATTCATTTTATTCTCACATTTGCACCAAAATATAATTAAGGTAATTTTTGCATATTTTTACAAGTTTGTTTGGTATTTTAAAAGCTTAATTGCATATAATTATAATTATAGCCTATCTTGTAATTTATAGCGTTTTATGTTTATAAAATTAATCCCAATATTTTTAAATTAATATTTATATAATACTCATTTACCCAGTACTTTTAATTTGCTCTTAAAATCTGTATTACTATTTATAAAAACTTTTAAAGGGAAAATTGGCTATTTACGATTTGGCCTCAATTGCATTTCAATTATAGCCAATTTGGCAACCCCAATTAACCCAATTTCAAAGTTCAAAATTACCCAGCCCAATTTCAAATTAACCCAACCCCTGACCCATTTATCCGATCCGCCCGGCTCCCATTCAATCTAGGCCGTTGATCTAAATGATCAACGACCACCCTTCATTCTTTCCTTTTTAATTTTACCAACCACACCCAACCCTAATCATTTCTTACCAAACGCCGCCCTTGAAGCCCCTCGTCTCTGAAATGCTCTCTAATCTCTCTGCAAATCCTAGCCGCCGCCTCTCAATCCCACCGTAATCCATGGCCTCCCATGGGCATCGGAGATGTGTAATGGCCTCCCATGGCTCCTGGGTGTTCGCTTCTGTGGTTTCACAGCCAAAATCTCGAAGGAAGTTGGTCCAGTCGTTGCCTGACTTCCATTCATGACCTTTCTCCGGTCGTCCCTAACTTTTCTCCGGCCAGCCATGGCCGTTCTAGTCAGATCCTTGGCGCTCCTGGTTAGATCGTTAATTTCCAAGGCCTTTCTCACCTTTCTGGGTTCTTC
>NW_017674844.1:32029-72783 GCF_001879085.1 Nicotiana attenuata | reverse complement strand
TGTGATAGTTTGACCTGCTTGACTACTGTGCTTCGAATATTTCTTACACTGAACCCTAGCTTACCCTAATACTACTATATGTTTGTGCTGCTTCTTTTCATCAACATGTCTAACACTGCATGCTTGTTCATTCCTTGCTATTTATATAGTGAAGTGCAGAATCATGTTCCTTTCTTGTTTGATCTTGTGACTGACTGCCAAAAAAGATTTTTCTTACGAGCCCTAATTTTTACTCATCTGTTCAAAATTAATTGATTTACTTCCTTTATTGTGATGTTTTACCTTGCTGAATCCTTTCCCAAAATAAGCCTATTTTGTACTTAGAGTGGATTATTTACTTCATGCTTTTACTATCCCTTTTCATGGCAATTATCAATCTGCCCTCCAAACAGATTTTCTTTCCTTAATTAGGCCTGCTGACCCGTTAAGCAGTGTTTCCCTAATTAAAGGCGAATCACTTGGATTAATCGATTCTGAATGATGATTGTTTCCATGTTTGTGTTTTAATTTTACTTATTACCTTATTTCTCTACACGTTTTCAAAGCTATAAATACCTACACTCTTCTCTTTCAAACACACGAACACAGACGAACAATCTGAGTTCAAAAATCACTCTTACACTTAAAAACTCTCTCTCTCTTTCTGCTACTTGTGTTGTTGCTTTGTCTAGCCGGTTGAAAGCCAAGGCTAGACTGTGGATTCTTGTTTGCTCTATTTTTCTGCACTTTGCTTCTCTACTAGTATGTCCTAGTTAATTTACAAGCTTCAACAATAACATATTTTTCATTCCTGTCCACTTCTACTCATGTTTTCTGCAATCAAGATGTGTTATTAGCATGCTGTAATATGTTCCCTTTCCCTTGCAATTTAAAGTTTATCTATGTGTGCATTCTGTCAGTCGTGTGTTGTTTATTTGCTACCTTATGAATCCCAAACCCCCATACCCCTTTATATGCTTTAAGTTATGGTTCAGAAACATGGCAATGTCTGAAATCATTGTCCATGGTTATGTACTGGACCCCTTTAGGCCCTAAGCCTTGTCAATTTCCTATCCCCACTCCCTTATTGTGTGTGCTGAGTAACAGCCTTGGCCTGCCAGTATTTCTAATTATTGTTCAGGCCATGGCTTGACCTCCAGTAGGTCTTTACTCTCTAAATGCTTGATCAACAGGTTTGGTCAGGGGTGTGCCAGTCTATTTTGTGGTTGGGCATGACCACCAGCCTGCCTGGGTAGCCCCCTACCCTTTCTATTGCACTTACACTCATTCTTAGAACTTAAGTTCTGCCCCTCTTGTGTGAGCCTTGCCTTGGGACCCTTGAGCTCCCTCTGAACTAGGACACATAAGGGCTGGCCCTTCCACACTGCACAACTCAATTTCTAATTAACATCTTAGGTGTATGCACTGCCTGGGGTTCCTGAAATCCCTTGGATCTCTGAAACACCCTAGATGAGAGAAGGCTTGGAAATCTGAATCTCGGAAGTGGCTCAATCTCATATTATTAGGCCTCAAGTTTGGATTAGGCTGCTCGTATGTAGCTGAGGATTTCTGATGTATTTTTTAATTCCAGTTCATTTCTTTTGGGTTGTAATAACTTGTACAAGCTCGGGGAACTTTAGTAAAAAGGGGGTTGGGATTTATTTTTATGCATCAAGGGTAGAGATCATGCCTATAGGAGTTTGTTATGATTTCTGCAATTTCACACCTAGATATCATGCCTATAGGGTTAACTTTTAATTTCTGCAAATACGCCTAGATATCATGCCAATAGGTTAACTTTTAACTTCTGCAAACTCGTACCTAGAAATCATGCCTATAGGATTCACTCATAATTTCTGCGTCTCCGCGCATAGATATCCTGCCTACAGGATGAACTTCCAATTGTTCTATAAAATACGGTCTATAGACTACAGCATTCTGCATTTATAAACATCACTAGGCAAACAGTTTGTAGGTTTAATAACAAGAGCTGCATATAGATACCATGTTCCTAGGACCTTTGTTAACGTCCAAAAGGTGTCCAAATCGGCATACATATAGAAAGCATGCCTATAGGAATTCTCGAATCTGAATAGAGGTAATATTAACTGCTGAACTCGTAATGTCCTGTTAAAATTGGTAACCCCTTTTCAGTATGTATCTTTTTCTAAAATCAGTATACATCACGCCTAGTTCTAACCAACACTTAGAGGATTAACAATCAGATCGGTTTTAGTCAACTGCATTCGAGTAAGCCTAATGTAGACTTTTTCGCCTAAAAATATGTGTTGAACCAGTCCGCTCGTCGCTTTATTTAATTAAGACCAAAAACAGTTCGTGTAAGACATGCTAAACTCTATGACTTTTTGCTGGTTTATGGAGGCATATTTGAGCCTTGTTTGCTTGCCTGATTCCCTCTATTTGCACTTATGTGTTTTGGTTGACGCCTTAGCATTTTGTCCTTTGAAAACTTCTAAAAGCCCCAAACCCCTTTCCCTTTAGGATTAGTAGTCCATTTACCTCCGGGACTGATAGGATTGGGACGGGTAATAGCATGCAATAAGTAACGATACCATTCCGCGCTTTAATACCTTAACGGGGTGGGAAGGGTAGACATGGAGATGATGATCACACGATAACACTACGCGTACAATTGGATACCGGTGTTGTGTAAATGATCCATGTGATATATAAACCTAGGACCCCCCCCCCCCTCCCTCTTTATTAGTTTGTTATTTTCAGAATTTTAAAAGCTGTCCAATTTTCAACTTCCGCTTCTTTTACTTCTTCTAAGTTGCTTGCATCAATTATTTGACCCCTTCTTTTCTCTCACACCTTTCTGTGATTATAAAACTACTTCCTTCCAGATTTCATCACTTTTAAATCCTTTTGTGCTTTTTATTTGCAATTGTTATGTGAGTGGTTTCATCGTATTTGCAATGATTGCTTGTCTATTTGTTGTTTGCATTTAAAGTCACAATTGAGCATGGCCGGGAACCACACTAGTAGATCTTGGGGGGTGCCTAATACCTTCCCCTCAAGATAATTTCTAGGCCTTACCCAAACTCTAGTTTTCATCTCAAATTCTTTTCTTAAAGTGTCCTAATGCACTATAATCATTAGGTGGCGACTCTCCAAATCCAAAACCCAATTCCCAAACGGGAATAGAGTTGTCTTTCCTGAATGTCGTAAACCCGATTTCGTGAGGAAAAAGGGGGCATCGACACTAGCCAAATGTTAAGCACGAGTCCTATAAGAATGATGTGTGTGTGTGTGTGTATATATATATAGGAAATGTCGAGGCGTACGGCCCGATACAATATAAAAGTAAAATGTATTGCTGAGGGTCGAAAGGTGAGAACCATAGATGCATCTATTAACCTGCCGAGGCGAACGCCCGCTCCCATGAGAGTGTGGTACATAAATCCTGCCGAGGCGAACAGCCCGATCTCATAAGAGTAGTAGGATGAAATACCCCGCTCGCAAATCATACGTGCGATGCGGTAAAATATAAATTTAAGGAATCACCCTGCTCGCGGATCATACTTGCGACGCGGTCATGTCACGACCCGGATTTCCCACTCTCGGGGGTCGTGATGGCGCCTACTCGTAGAAGCTAGGCAAGCCACATATCTAGAATCCATTAATGCTTTTGTTTAAAATCCATTTTTACCGATTTAACTAACGGGAAATAAATAATTAAACAACAGCGGAATCTATAATTTAGCGGAAGACTTAAACGATATAAACCAAATAATAAGGAAAAATCCACATGTGCCTCTACCCAGAACTGGTGTCACAACATTCACGGACTACTAAGATTCACTACATACAACCGTTTGAAAGAAAGTAACACTGTCTGTCTCGAATATAAGAGATAACAGATCATAAATAAAAATAGAGGAGACACCGGGCCTGCGGACGCCTGCAAGGCTACCTCGGTGTCTCAGTGAACTGAAGGCTGGCTCCCGAGCTACTGCAGTTGTCCGGGACCTGGGTCTGTGCAAAAGAGCACAGAGTGTAGTATCAGCACAACTGACCCCATGTGCTGGTAAGTGCCTAGCCTAACCTCGGCGAAGTAGTGACGAGGCTAGACAGGACTACCACGAAAACCTGTACAGTTATTTATATATCTACAACGGAAAAATAACAAGAACAAACATTTTAAAAGGGAGGGGAACATGCTTCGGGGGTAGCAGATAATACAGACTTTCAAGAAAATAATAAAGAACATCAATAATTTAACTTTAACACGGATAAGGGAAATAAAAGTAAATTTCACTATCAGTACATATCTCGTTGCAGGCGTGCAGCCCGATCCCATTTCTCAATAATCAAATCTCGTGGTAGGCGTACCACCCGCTCCCATTTCAATAAATCTCGTGGTAGGCGTACCATCCGCTCCCATTTCATTGAATCTCGTGGTAGGCGTACCACCCGCTCCCATTTTATTGAATCTCGTGGTAGGCGTACCACCCGCTCCTATTTTATTAAATCTCGTGGTAGGCGTACCACCCGCTCCCATTTCATTGAATCTCGTGGTAGGCGTACCACCTGCTCCCATTTTATTGTATCTCGTGGTAGGCGTACCACCCGCTCCCATTTTATTAAGTTAACAGTTCTTCCAAATGCAATTTACTCCAACAAACACAACAATTAATAAGATAACAAGTACACAATAATTATGACTCACTGAGGAAAACAAGAAATGACAAGTAACAATTAATTATGGACTTTAAGGAGCAAATAGGCAATTTAATATTTAGTATGCTAGACGTCAAGTAGCAATTAAGTCACATAAACATGTAGCAATTATAGCATAAATTCAAAGCATAATGTTGCGCAAGGATACTTCGAGACAATAATAACAAGTAACACAATAAAGGAAAATGCCAACATAAAGACTCACAGTAATAGTGGAATAAGACAATTAATGCACTTGAACCGATAACAACAAGAAGATCAGTAAATAGAAGTAAAGGACAGCATAACTCAATTATCAGCAAAATCAGGAAAATCAAAGACAAGTGCATGGCATCACCCTTCGTGCTTTAACACTCTTCCTCACCCAAACAACAATCACAAACAAGGGCAAGGGAAATAAACAAGAACATATAGGAATCCCGGCAAGGGAACAATAATTAAACAATTAAATCCCGGCGAGGGAATATTTCAATAACTCTTTCTCTATCTTTCACTTGTACTTCATAACTCACTTTACCACTTGAGCCAATGCTCCAAAGGGTTTAATCATTTCATATACTTTCACAATTCATTATATAAATCGAGCCAATGCTCCAAATGGTTTAATCATTTCATATACTTTCACAATTATAGTATAACTCGAGCCAATGGTCCAAAATGTTCAAAGGTCTCAATTCCTTCCACAAACTTTTCACAACAACTAGAAATCATCGCCAAAGCATGAAGAATACAACGAAATCATGAAAATCACACTATAAGACTCACGGTCATACTTGACACCAACGAATAGATACTCGTCACCATGCCTATACGTCATACTCAACAATTATCACATAGCAAATAGGACTCAACTCCTAATACCTCAAGCTAAGGTTAGACCGAACACTTACCTCGATGCTTTGAATTCAACTCAAGTCTCAATTATGGCTTTACCCCTCGATTCCACCACCAATCATCTCGAATCTAGTCACAAGTTACTTAATTACATAAATAAACGCTAAATGAATCAATTTGAATGCATAAAAATGAATTTCCCAAAGTTTTGCCCAAAAATTTCAAAATCACCCCCGGGCCCATGTGGTCAAAACCCGAGGTTCAAACCAAAACCCGGATACCCATTCCCCCACGAACCCAAATATATGATTTGTTTTGAAATCGGACCTCAAATTGAGGTCCAAATCCCCAATTTTTAGAAAAACGTAGGTTCTACCCAAAACCCCCAATTTCTCTCATGAAAATCTTTGATTTTAAGTTGAAAACATGCTAAATGATGTTAATGATTGAAAGAAATGAGTAAAATCAACTTACAATTGATTTGGAAGAAAACTTGTTCTTGAAAAATCGCCCCAAGAAGTTTGTGTGTTGAAAGAATATTGAAAATGGTTCAAAATTCGGCTAAGTGTAAAATATGCAGGTTGCAGATATGGGATTTGCGAACCCCGACCTGTATGGGAATTGCGAGAAAATAGTTCGCATTTGCGAAGCCTTTCCAAAATCCCAGGTTCGCATTTGCGACCAGTTATGTCGCATTTGAGACTTGCCCCTATTCGCATTTGCGAACAAGTAGGTCGCATTTGCGATCAGGCAGTCGAATCCCTAGTCTCGCATTTGCGATGCAAGGCTCGCATTTGCGAGACCTTCTTCGCAAATGCGAAGGTACCAGAACTGAAATGCCAGATTCTTTTACAAAGGTTAAAAATACATTCACGGCCTATCCAAAATTTACCCGAGCCCTCGGGGCTCCAAACCAAATATACACACAACCTCAAAAATATCCTACAGACTTATTCGTGCGATCAAATCGCTAATATAACATTATAAACATCAAATTAAGCCTCAAAATCCATGATTTTCTTCCAAATTTCGTAAAGCATCAAACTTTCCATTTTAAGTCCGAATCACGTCAAACGACGTCCGTTTTCAACCAAACTTTACAGAAAGTGCTTAAACCATATATAAGACCTGTACCGGGCACCGGAACCAAAATACGGGCCCGATACCATCACTTTCCAATCAGTTTTCATTTTTAATTTCCTTAAATATTTTCAGAAAACAATTTTACTCAAAAATTCATTTCTCGGGCTTGGGACCTCGGAATTCGATTCCGGGCATACTCCCAAGTCCCATATTTTCCTACGGACCCTCCGGGACCGTCAAATCACTGGTCCGGGTCTGTTTACCCAAAATGTTGACCGAAGTCAAATTCATTCATTTTAACACCAAAATTTAGCATTTTTCACAGAATTTCATATTTAAGCTTTCCGACTACGCGCCAGGACTACGCACGTAAATCGAGGCGACTCTATATGAGGTTTTCAAGGCCTCGAAAGCACAGAATGAATAAGAAAACAAGTGATGACCCTTTGGGTCGTCACAGGTCAAATATAAATTTAACATTAAAATCATATCTCTTTCTTGATTCTATTCAAAATAAGGGAAATTCAGCTTGTAGCTTTTAAGGAAATTACCCCGCTCGCGAAACATACATGCGACGCGGTTACACATAGATTTCTTAAGCTATTATAATATTCCTTCAGTTCTTTTCAAAAATACGAAGTTCAAATAAAAACTTTTAAGATCTCAAATTCCTCAAAGGCAAACTCAATCTCGCTTCCTCTCAAGGCAAACAATAAACATAAATCAACAACAATATCAACAAGGCATGGTGTAAACCTAAAACTACCCGGACATAGGCATACCTAGTAGCTACGTACGGACTCTCGTCGCCTCGTGCGTACGTAGCCCCCACAAATAGAGGCACATATTAATTTGTTTCACCTATGGGATTAATTCCCTCTTACAAGGTTAGAAAGGAGACTCACCTCGCTCTGAAGTTCCATAACTGCCATTCCACGCCCTTCCGAAGACTCAAATCGATGCAAAATGCTCCAAAACTAGCCAATAATTATGTAAACCAATTAATATATATTCAATTACTCATTATAGTCCAATTTATAACGATTCCTAACCCCGATCGAAAAGTCGACAAAATTGCCCTCCGGCCCATGTGCCCGGGTTCTGAAATTTTTCGAAGATAAAGTTTACCCATGACCTCACGAACTCAAATATATAATTTATTCTCAATTCCATGCCCAAAATCGTGGTCAAAATCCAAAAATCTCAATTTCTAGGTTTTTCTTTAAAACCCCAAATTTTTCTTTAGATTCTCATGAATTTTGATGTTAAATCTAAGGTATAATCACAAAGTATAATTTAAAATTGGTTAGAGGCATTTACCCAATGATTTGATACGAAAATCCTCTCTCAAATCTCTCACTCTCGGACCTAGGGTTCAAAATATGATAAAATGAAGCAAAAACCCGAGTTACACAGCTGAAAACAAGCTGCAGATGTCGCATTTGCGATCCTGCGAACCCACGCAAAAGCGAAGAAAGCCTTTGAAATTGCGAACAAGGAAGGGCTGGAAAAGGTCGCATTTGCGACAAAAAGTTCACAATTGCGAACATGGCATAGCAATTGCGATGGAAATGTTCGCAATTGCGACCACACCAGAACCAGCAGTTTTTTTCCGGCAAAAAAATGAGCATAACTTCCTCATATGATGTCCAAATTCGACGATTCTTTTTGCTATGGCTTTGTAATTACGATACAAATCTAATGGTTCAATAAAAACTGAATTTGGAGCTCATTTTCTTAATTTGGTACCCTTTATTCCAAAAGAAACGACGTTGAAACATCAAATAAGAGCTCAATACAACCCGAAACACACCCGAGGCTCCCGGGACCCCGTCCAATCACACAACTCAGTCCCATGACATAACATGGACCAGCTCGAAGCCTCAAATCACGTCAAACAACGCTAAAACCATAAATCACACTCCAATTCAAGCTTAATGAACTTTAAAATTTCAAACTTCTACTTTCGATGTTTAAACCTATCAAATAACGTCCGATTGACCTCAAATTTTGCACACAAGTTATATTCGATATTACAGACCTATTCCAACTTCCGGAATTGAAATTCGACCCCGATATCAAAAAGTCCACTTCCGGTTAAACTTCTCAAAAACCTTCAAATGTCCAACTTTAGCCAAATGACTCCAAAATGACCCACGGACCTCTGAATTCACTTCCGATCACGCTCCCAACACCAGACTCGAAATCCCAAACGGATATCGATAACACTGAAATGCACTTCAACCCAAACTTATGAAATTCTTCCAAAAATGCTAACTTTCACAATAGGTGCCAAAACATTCCCGGGTCTTCCAAAACCCGACCGGACATACGCCCAAGTCCGAAATCATCATACGAACCTGCTGGAACCTACGAATCCCGATTCCAAGGTCGTTTACTCAAAAATCCAATCTTAGTCAATTCTTTCAACTTAAAGCTTCCGAAATGAGAATTGTCTCTCCAAATCAACTCCGAACTTCCTGGAATTCAATTTCGAGCATGCGTACAAGTCGTAATACCTAAAGTGAAGCTACTCAGGGCCTCAAACCACTGAACGATGCGCTAGAGCTCAAAACGACCGGTCGGATCGTTACATTTACAATTAAAGTGCTTTAAGAGGTAAAATGATCAAAACAATGACAATTAAGAATAAAGGGGTATATGCTTGTAATGTGGTTACCAAATAAATGTCTATAGGCTCAACGTGGTTGGTTCAGGATAATTTTTATTTGTGGTAAGTAGGGGTGGCAAAATAGTCAAAAGAAAATAGTTAACCACCCATATTATCCACTAAAAATGGGTTGGATAATAAACTTTTTAAAAACGGGTCAAATATGAATAAGAACCATATTATTCATTTAGAAAATGGATAATTAATGGGTAACCAATGGATAACCAATAGTTCTAACTTTTACATTTGTAAAGCCTCAAATTAGGGGTTTCTCAAGTTAGGGGGACTAAGAATTCTCCCAAAAGTGATCATATGCAAGAAGTCATGGATAATATGGTTACCCATATTATCTGCCGGTTAACCCATTTTTTATCTGTATTAAATATGAGTCGGGTCGGATAATTTATCTATTTTTTTATTACCCGTTTTCGACCCGAACCATATCCAACCCGACCCAACCATTTTCCACTCCTAGTGGTACGCGTAAAGCTCAAAAATATCAAAGAAAGACTAAAATTATTTTTCAAACCGAGCAAAGCCTATGATTTCGCTTCAACTCACATGCCGGGAAAGTTCTAGACGCTAATGCAATGATACGAACTACATAAATTCTCACCACATATGGCATATGACTCACTAAGTACGGTTCTATTCTGACTCTCAAATAATTGCAAGTATTCATGGAGCCACAAATTATTAATCATTAAGCACAAGTGTACACAAGCCAACAAAACAAGACATAGGCGTCAATAAACATGCTATCTAACTCAACAAGCCATCATAAGCAACTTTAAACCATAGGGAAGATAATACACATGGTAAAGCCTAAATATGCTACTATCAAACAAGTCAAAAGGCGTCTAGAAATCTCATTTTTCCAATCCTTTTGTTAGACTTTAATTCCTCAAGAAAATTGCATAGGAGATCCTTTTGTGTTTTCTCAATATTTTTTTTAAAGTAGAAAAGAAGAAGCTAACAAAGACTAAAGCTAGAATACTATATTAAATTAAACTAACAAAGACTAAAGCTAGAATACTATATTTTCAAATTAAACTACTAAAGAAATCCAAAAAACTAAAGACTAAATCTAGAATACTATATTAAAATATTTTTGTGTTTTCTCAATATTTTTTTTAAAGTAGAAAAGAAGAAGCTAACAAATATTATGCTAAAAAAACAAAAATAAAATAAAAGCTCTACTATTTACATGCGAGACAATTAAGCAATAGATTAACGCTTATATTTCTATGGAATGAATCTATTAAGAACGTAACGTATTAAGGCTACGAATTCAATTGAGCATGGTGACTAGGTATATTCCTATCCTAACCACAAATTCGTCCTCTGCTCATAGTTAAGATCATGCCATCTTCAACTCTTCTCTAATCTAGATGTAGGTTTCCCAAGCATAGCATAGATAGTAAATAAAACCTAACTATCAGCCAGACAATTAAGCAATTAGTCAAAAATTAAAGAAATAACCATATATTATCAAATTATAATCTAGGTTAAGTCAACATCAAACAACAATATTCATGGCTAAATCACAACCCCAGAACTATGAGTTTTAGCCACTCATGATAAAATCAAAACAATTTCACAAGTGTTGAATAATTGAGAATACTAAGAAAGATGAAGAAAAACTGAGAATCCTTGCTACCAGGTGTTTCGCGTGTGTATTTTCCTCTCAAAGTGGCGTCTCTCCTCACAAAATAGGTATAGGCTTGCTTTTATACGAGTTGGGGATGTCTTGGATCGAAATAACCTTGTCCCGGTCGAGGTAGGAGAAATTCTCCTCACCAGCGCCCAGGGTAGCGTAGGGTGCTGGGAAATTTTAAGGTCTGACTTCTGCTCCACAAGTAGCGCCCCGCGCTAGCCTGGGCGCTACTTTGTGGTATTTTTTCCATTTCGTCCCCTTCTTTGCTTCAAACCATGCACCTTCGTCCCACATTGCCTCAGGATGATTCCTACACATAAAAATACCATACATATCACTACATTACATATCCGAAAGATACGAAACATGAGTAAAATGCGAGACAATATGCATATAAATATACACACTTTAAGCCAAATATTAGTGAGATACATGTGTCGCAGAAGAATTTTTTAAACACGATTTTAACTACGAATTTTGATACCAAATCAGTCCAAATCGCCTTCAGTATTCCTTAATTTTTGTATATTGACTCATCTATATGTTTTCAATGAATTCAACCATACCCATTGAAAAAGGTCCTTTTCTGCTTATATTTTTGGAATCTTGTATATATATATATATTTTTTGTATTTCATGACCTTATTTGCTACATCATCCATGAAATTTACTTTTCGTCTTGCATCTAATGTTGCTGATCACGCTTAAAAATATGGAAGGAGATATTTGCGTGTGATTTATGGGTGGGCATCGGTCGGTTCGGTTCGGTTATGAATATTATCGGTTTTGCCTATCTGTTTCGGTTTATAAAAATGATAAACCGATAAGCAAACCGATAAGATATTGGTTATCGGTTATCGGTTAATCTGTTATTGATCATTATCGGTTCGGTTATCGGTTTACCCGATAAGGTAAAACTAAAATTAAGAGTGCTGATATATATTACCATGGCCTTTGCCAAAGCTCACAGAGGCTGAAGTCAAGCAATTGATGGAAGCTGTAAGGCAGAACAACTCCTAAATGTTACAGTATTAACCATTTCTTTCTTTCACAATTATAATATCTCATGTCTTGTAAACTTTAGGCCGATGTGGATGGAAATGGCTCAATTGACTACACTAAATCAATTCATCACCGCCACCATGCATAAGCACATGCTAGAAAATCTATTTACTACATTTCAGTATTTTGATAAAGATGGCAGTGGGTATGTACTATGTGTATATCCTACACACATGAGAAATCAGATATAAACACTATAAACACTAAACAGAAAAACAAAGTTGTGACAGTAACATATCGAGTATTAGCAAATTCTATGATCATCAACTACACATTAACCCAAATGGAACACAATGCAGAGGTAACTAATTTACAACAAGATATCTCACTCACCAAAGAGCTAGAGAATCCATTGCCACTTCAGGATTTGGTAGCAAACCAGCAACTAAAACCAAAATCTGATACCAAACTAAGACGAATTCAGAAATGGGATATGAAACACTGACCTTAGTGCAATGCTCTGCCGGAAAAAGATAATAGAAAACTGAGTCTTGACGGGCTCAGCCGTGGGGGCGTGAGCCGTGAGGCGGAGAACAGGTGAGGGCTTGAGCCGTGTGGCCGGTGGCGGACTGGCGGAGAACTGGTGAGGAGTAAGGACTGAGGACTGAGGGTGAGGGTGACAGGGAGTGAGGCGGAGAAAGAACTGAGAAAGAGAAATTGAACCATGTATATGAAACCCTAGTATGTATATACTTAAGGGTAAACTAGTAAATTAGTAAACCCTTATTGGGTTATCGCTTTACCCAATAACATAATTGCTAAACCGAGCCCGAACCGATAACCCAATAAAAAATTTTTTTTTACCCGTTACTGAACCGTTAACAAAATAACCCAATAAGTAATTAGCGGTTCGGGTTATCGGTTTTACCCGATATATGCCCACCCCTAGTGTGATTCTTGGAGAGAAAGAACCTTATTTATTTGAGTTTTTAATTTTTATATGTGATTGGCTAGTTTTGGTAAGTGTATGATTAATGGTTAGAGATTGATAAGTTGTGACTTATTTGAGACATTTAAGATTCCCTAAATATAAAATATATCAAAAGTATTGTTACGCCAAGTGCTTTAAACCTAAAGAAACTCAATCCCTACTTATACTTTTGGGTTTAAAAGCTCTTTAGATTTGAAATATTTTATACTTTTTAAAAATAAATTTTATTATTTCAAATTACTCTTCACCCTCTTTTTACCGTCATTCTTTCCTCCTCTGATTTCTCATCTCTGCTTCCCATCTAGCTATGTGCTTATCTCCGGGTCCTGCTCGCTTCTGACTGTTAACTTTATAGAGGTGGATTAAAGCACTAATGTTAGTGTGTGGATTTGAATGCAACTTTATTGGGTCATAATCTGTTTAAAATTGAGGAAACTACTCTAACTACCCACTAACCCAAAATAATAACTCAGTTTTACCCATTTTAATAGTAATTACTATACCTACCTAAGTCAACCAAAATTATTACTCGTCCACACATTTCTCAATTGCCTTACCAACCTCTCTACTCCTTAAAGCTTCCCTTTCCCCTTTCCCTTCTTCCTGTTTCTTTTTCCAGCAACAAAATACTATCTCCGTCTTACATATCTCATATTTTCTCGTAGTGTTTGTGTTTGTTCGAGTCACTGCACAGTTTTTTATTGTGATTTTAATAAGTGAAATTTGATATGGTTTAATGATAAGTAAAATAACTATTTTGTACGTGCAGTGTTACAAATAATTATTTCTAATATCTTTTGAGAAGTTCATAGTGATTTATTGTAAGAAAAATTAGATCAACCATTGAAAGACCTTGAAACTTGAAAATCATAAATTGCATTTGTCGAGTTTGTAATTGTTTGATTAGATTTTGACTGGCATGATTAAAATATCGATTGGCAACTGTAACTAAATGTTGAGTCAGTTTGGTCGTGACTTAGAGCTGATTTGAGGTGATTGAGATCGAAATTTTTAGTTGAAAATCAAAGAAGAACACAACTATAGTAATAATCGAAGAAAAACACTGTTACCTAATAGTATACCGCTACAGTATACTAATATACTATAGGAGTATATAGTTATACTACAACAGTATACCATTATAGTATACAAATATATTGTTATGGTATACTGTAATAATATGCAAGATATTGTAACAATATGCTGTAAAAGTATACAATATACTATAATAGTATACTTATTACCCGTAAATTCACTTGCCTTTTTCCTTTTAATTTGTTTTAAGCTTTTACCTAGCGTGAGCAGCAAAGTGAAAATGCAAAAATAAAATAAAATTATAGTATGCTATATAATGTAACGGTATACTCTTACAATTAGATCCTTTTAGAATTTTTTAAAATTTTTATTGACAATTGATATTATTTCAGTTTAATAATTGAATTAAACTTTTTTTAACTCTTTACGTACAATTGTATACCCTGTTGGTATAACTATATACTATACTGGTATCAAATGTTAGTTAATATTTTTTTTGTTGTATTAGCTACATTTAATTGGTACACAATTTGATTTTTCTCTAGTAATAATATATGTATAAAAAAAAGAATAATAAAAAATAGTGAAAATAGTATATGAAATTAGATTATGAAGAGAAAAAGAATAAAAAAAAAGAAGCTAAATGAAATTAGAATAGGAAAAAAGAAAAAAATAAGAAGAAAACGAGAAAAAAGAAAAGGAGAAAAGAAAAAGAAAAGAAAAG
The DNA here is from genome assembly GCF_001879085.1 of Nicotiana attenuata. Lineage (NCBI taxonomy): Eukaryota > Viridiplantae > Streptophyta > Magnoliopsida > Solanales > Solanaceae > Nicotiana > Nicotiana attenuata. Next base: position 58,103 of record NW_017674844.1, on the reverse strand, counting down.
AAGCATAGAAATAAAAAAGATTTGGAGAATAAAGAGAAAAATCCCCACAAAACCTACTATGGGTAGGAAATGTAATTAGTTTATGGGTAGAAAAACAAATGGGTAGACAAGAATAAATAGTTTTGTTTTTGTGGGTAACTTTGTCAAAACCCCTTTAAAATTTGCTTGGATCAAGATTGGCAGATTAATTTGGGTTACGATAAGCCATAATTTACGATAACTAACTCAAAATTTTGTATAACGACTCATTTTGTTTGTTTGTTTATAAGTTTAATTACAAAATCTACTATCAAACAAATTTCTTTTATTTGTAGTGACTATATTAACTAACTAACCAACCCAAAAAATAATTAGTTTCAATATTTTATAAGTTTTCTTATAGATCAATTTGGTTAATTAATTGCCCCAACTGGCTAATCTTTAGATGAGCTAACTATGGTTATATCCAAATTGACACCTTATAATTACCTTATAAGCGAGGTTGTAAAGCTAGAGCCGTCAAAATGGGCTTAGCCTGTGAGGCCAGCCCAACCCAGCCCGCTATTTGGGTAGGGTTGGGCTAGGATTATTTGTGCCCATTTATAATTAAGGGTTATAAGCCCGGCCCAAGTCAGCCCGCAAGCCCTTGAGGCTTGACCGAGGTTGGGTCTGGGCCGGCTCGTGGACTAAAAATTAACAAATTAATTAACTATAAAATATTTAATATTTAAAAAAGTAAAAATTAAAAAAACTATTAACTATAATCCTCATTCCCCAACCCTAGATTGCTCATTTACCCTTCCATATCAACTAGAATTTAGATTTTTGACATGCATGTAATATGACAAAATTAGTTTTTCTTTCGCTTGATTAATAACGAACTTGAAATTTTTTTGTTGTCCAATAATAATGATTTTTCAAAAGAAAATATTACTTTAAGTGGCCAATGATCAGTTTGGATTACCTTAATATACTATTAATATTTAAACTGCTCTTTAGTATAGAAAAAGATCAATTTTAAATAAACAAAAAAAATTTACCACTAGCAAATTTCAGGAATTTTAAAAATTTTATGGACTATAATGATGAAATCAGCAAATGATATTAATCCTAAATTAAAAAAACCTCAGCGTTTAAACTTATTGAAGCAATCATGAATCTGAGGAAAATGAAAGAAAAACATTAAGAAAATATTCATGTAACTTTAAAAAAGAAGAGTTAGAAATATAGAGAATTTGCATTTCAATTACGAGATTCCTCGTCAAATATCAAATTTTTTTTTACGCTCTAAGTAAAAAGAGGTTATTTACATGATTAATCGACTATATAACAAAAAAATATTTAAGGATTTAGAGAAATTCTTTTTTTCTAAAAAAAAAAGGACCGGCCCGCCCTAGCCGCGGCCCTCTTAGGGCTGGGTTGGACTGGCCATTTTAAGACCCGTTCATGTGACGGGCCGGCCCGTCCTAGCCCACCAAATTGAAAAGCCCGCGAAGCTTGAGCTGAACGTTTTGACAGCTCTATGTATAGCATATCTATTTACATAATCAGTCAGTAAAACATAAACTCTATTTAGACAATGGTCATGTCTATCCTTGTGGAACAAACTTTAACCACCAAAAAAGGAAATTGAACACCGATGATGAATATGTTACAAAATTGTATGAGCCAAACATTTACGGGGAAAAAATAAATAAAAGAGAAACGATTTTTTTTGGGCCTATCCCTCCATCTATTTAGTTACTGAATTAATTAAATAAGGAATATCATTTAAAGGAAAATGGATGAAACAGAAAATATTTATGAAATTTAAAGAAAAGGAAAGAGAAATGAAATTTTTTCAAAGAAAGACCTTGTAGTATAAGAACTTTCTTAGCGACTATTCCTCCATCTATTTAGTAACTGAAATTAATTCGCGATACATCTGCTGATGAATATACTGCCAGCTTTAATTTGCGTTCTTCTTCATACTATCATTACACCATCATCCTAATTTTTTCTTCCATTTTTTAATCACAAAATAAACCAATAATTCAATGGCATTGATCAAGATTCAATCTTTTTGTTTGCTCTTCACAATCTTGATTCTTTTCTCCCTTTTCCCTTCACCATCATCATCATCGTTATCTCACCACCATAGCCGCCGCCAAAAACAGCGCCGCCATAGCCAAAGTTCACAGCAGCTTCCCACTATTTTTCGTCCATCTTTTTTCACATCAACTGAAAGTGGCGGTGAATGGGTTACTTTACAAGAATCAATCGGCGTCTCCGCCATGCACATGCAACTTCTCTACAACAACAAAGTCGTCATCTTTGACCGAACCGACTTCGGCCCTTCTAATCTCTCCCTTCCCGACGGCAAATGCCGCTATAACGACGAGGCCCTTGATGTTGACTGCACTGCTCATTCTCTCCTTTACGACGTTTCATCAAACACTTTTCGTCCTCTTATGGTTCAAACGGACGTTTGGTGTTCCTCCGGCGCCGTTAATTCTGACGGCACACTTATTCAAACCGGTGGATACCATGCCGGCGACCATAAAATACGTTTATTTTCACCGTGTGATGACGTTGACGACTGTGATTGGACTGAATTACCGCAGAATTTAACTGTCCAAAGATGGTATGCTTCTGATCATATATTACCAGATGGACGTGTGATTATTGTTGGTGGAAGAAGAGCTTTTAGCTACGAATTTTTTCCCAAGAATGTGAATAATAATGATGGTGTTTTTTATTTACAATTCTTGAGGGAAACTACTGACTTTAAAGAAGAGAACAATCTTTATCCATTCTTGTACATTTTACCCGACGGGAATCTTTATATGTTTGCAAACCAAAGGTCTGTAGTATTGGATTATGTGAAGAACAAGATTGTGAAGGAGTTTCCGATGATTCCCGGTGAAAAAAGGAGTTATCCGGCGACTGGGTCGTCGGTAATGCTGCCGTTACGTTTAAGTGCCGGCGACTCAGCTCAGAATCCAGTGGTGGAGGTGATGATTTGCGGCGGCGCGTCGGGTGGCGCGTATATTAAAGCGCAGAAGGGTGTGTTCGTGCGGGCTTCGAGCACGTGTGGGCGGATGAGGCTGACGGATCCAGATCCTAAATGGGTCATGGAGGATATGCCTATGGGTCGGGTCATGCCCGATATGCTGTTGTTACCCACTGGAGATGTGATCATACTGAATGGGGCATCAAAAGGAACAGCTGGGTGGGAGAATGCATATGACCCGGTACTGAACCCGGTTCTTTACAGCCCAAACGAACCCGACCCGAGTAAGAGATTCAGTGTTCTCAACCCTAGTACAATTCCAAGAATGTACCACTCATCAGCTACCTTATTGCTAGATGGCAGAATATTAGTAGGTGGAAGTAATCCACACGTAAGGTACAATTTCACAGGCGTAAGGTACCCTACAGAGTTGAGCTTAGAAGCATTTTCGCCACCATATTTAGCCCCACAAAACTCTTATCTACGCCCTTCAATCCTAGCCGTCGAGGGACAAATCAGTGGTTTCCTATCTTATGGTCAGCAATTCTCCATCACCTTCACTTTGGGGTTTTACCAGCCTGAGGAAGAGCTCATGGTAAGCATGATTGCACCCTCATTTACTACACACTCATTCGGGATGAATCAGAGGTTACTGGTTTTGGACATTTTGGAAATTGAACAGCTCTCTATGTTTGCGTATAAAGTTACGGTGGTTGCACCCCCATCACGTAATATTGCACCTCCAGGATATTATATGATTTTTGTTGTTCATCAAAATGTTCCTGGTCAATGTGTTTGGGTAAGGATACAGTGAGCACTGTAGAAATGTGAATTTTGCTAGGTAGGCAGTTGGAATAAATTTTTTGGGATAGTTGAAAAAGAAAAAGTGATTGTATGCAGTGGTAAGTTTTATTCAGTGGAATGGCTGAATGTTTCTGCTCTTATTCCTTGTATTATATTTTGATCTTTTTATGTGAAAATTGGTACGGAAATGGGTGACCAGTAGAATTCTGGATAACAGAGAATGCAAAAATGGCAGTAAATTGGAGCAAGCAGCTTATATTGAGGTTACAAAAATTACATCTTTTGGTATCTAGCTCCTCTTCTTCTCAATGTATTTGCAGCTTCATTTCTTTTCCTCGTCTCAATTCTTTGTCGTGTCTTGCAGATGCATAGGGCTTTTTTCTTTCCTTTTCTTCATTCCATTATTTTTCCTCTAGTGTTCCATATTTTTGTCTTCCGGTAATTCTTCTTCTTTCAATACTTGTTAGAAAATATGAGACTTGAAAATAGTATTTATTTATTTTTATAAAAATATATATTTTTTAACTGTGTAAAATATATGAACAATTTTTGTGCGTCAAATTTCCCACACTTAAATATTTGTTCATCCTCGAGCAAAGGAAACAAATAACATAGGTAAAATACTTTTATGCAAAATCATGAGAACTTTAGGCAGAAAATTCAACTAAGACCAACTCACAAATGTAACAACTTTTAACCATACTTATGTTCACCTATTAAAACGTTATTATCTAATCCCAAGTGTGTATTACGAATGATGAGAGATGACCACAGTATATATCGTATTGAATAAGGAAGGGCATAGATAGAAAATTCTAACTCTCAACAAAGAAGTACCTCATGTTATCAGAAATTGTTATAAGCTTGACTATAATTTGATTTTTTTACTTATGTAGGAGACTTCATGCCCGGATCATGTAAAACTTTACTAGGCTTTAATATAGGTTTAGGGACAAATAGGATATAGATGGATAAGAGTGACTAAGTCCCTATGTATTGGGTAAATTTAGTTTACATTAAATGATCGAATGGTAGCGTGACACGTGCAACCGAAGACGGGTAGAAAGTAAATCGAGTAACAACTAGTACTGGGAACAACAACTGCAATTGACATCGGATAGACCCGGAAGGGAGCGTGGTCAACGTGAATAGATCAAAAATTTGCTATCGGATAACATTCAATGAAGAATATTCCCTGGCATTAAATGGGCAGCCGTTGCACAGAATATTTGCATTCATGCTTACCGTTACATATTCATCAATACCCCTTTATTATCATTTAAGAAGGGCTTGATCCTAGAATCTTGTTTCCCTAGGTATAGCTATGAATACTAGTCTCAACAGCCAATGTAAGATAGGGAATTCTTGGAAAATCTTATGTTATATTCCATTCTCAAGCTCAATAAAGTAACTTTATTTGCTCTTTTATACTATTCTTATTTCTGTCCCCGGAGGCATTGCTCTCAGAACTAAGCTTGTCATTTCTCTCAATTTTAACCGTTAAGTCTTATTTATAATCTTGTTTATTTATCATTTTTGGATCAAATTAGTTCGCTTGTCTATAAACCACGTAACAAATTCAACTATGTCGTTTTATGGGTAAACAGTTTGGCGACCACTATGAGGCTTAGACAATTGCGTAATTGAGTTAATCCTTGCAGTTATTACTAACTTGTTTGATTCTTTGTTTCTTAGCAAAAAATAAAAAATGACAGGTAATAATGTCAACATCGCACATAACGCTGAGGGACATGAAAATCTACCTCAACCTGAGAATTCAATCAGCGACACTCGCAACGAGTGGGATGAGGCAACCCCGGTCCGTGGAGGACACTACCCCTAACATGTATGGGAGAAAACTCCCGATGACGCGGAACGCAAACACGTTGCGGAAATAGTAAGGATCCTAAGAGAGCACTAGAAAGCCATAATGGGCCATCTCTCAAGGCAGGATCATGTCATGATGGAATTGAAGCAAGCGTTGTCAGGCGCTTCCACAATGCAAACGGAAGGGGTCCGGCTCCTTCCGGCATTCCTGCAAATCAAACGGCTCAAAGAGTTGATAACAATACCCCGAGGGATGAGGTCGGCTTTGAGGGTGCTCGAGGGACTGAAAGCAGATATGATAATTATGATAGTAATGATCCCTTCAAAATAGAGCTGATGAGATTTACGAGGGAAATGAACGAACGGATGGATCAGAACATGAAAGAGTTTCACGCCCGAATATGGATCAGTTTTTGGACGCACCACCAGTTTTAAAGGGCCCAGATTCAAAAATATATACGCAGTTGCCGTTTAAACCGAGCGCAACACTGGGTTAAGTTGTAGGGGATTTATATCATGGCAATTGAAGTTATGAAAATGTATCGGGCTATCTAAAATTGAAGTGAAGTATATTACCACTACTGAAGCTAGCAAAGAGATGATTTGGCTGAAGCACTTCCTTCAAAATCTTGGCTTGTATTAAAAGGAGTATGTCATCTATTCTGACAACCAAGTGTAATAGACTTTAGCAAAAATATCATGATTATGCAAGGAAGAAGCATATTAACATGAGATATTATTAGATTCTTCAAATGTAGATAGCAGATCTATGCAGATCGAGACGATCACTACAGGTGAGGATCCTTCAGATATGCTAACCAAGGTAGTGCCAAGAGACAAGTATGAGTTATGTAAAGAACATATCGGAATGTACTATGCTTAGAAGTCTGGTATAACCTCCTTAAGGTGAATGGGACTTGTAACGATCCGACCGGTCGTTTTGAGACTTTACATCCCGTTCGGTGGCAAAAGGACTTGAGCAGCTTTGTATTATGTGTTATAACTTGCATGCGTGGTTGAGTTCAGTTACCAGATGATTCGGAGTCAAATTGGGAGAAGGATTCTAGTTTTGGAAGCTTAAATGGTAATAGTTGACCGGAATTTGACTTTTGTGTAAACGACTCCAAAATGGGTTCTGGATGATTTCAACAGCTTCGTATGGTAATTTTGGACTTAGGCGTACGTTCGGATTTGAATTTGAAGGTCCGTAGGGTAATTTGAAGCATTTCGGCGAAAATTGGAAAAGTTGAAGTTTGGAAGGTTGAGAGGTTTGACCAAGAGTTGACTTTGGTGATATCTGGGGCGGAATGCGATTCCGAGAGTTGAAGTATCTCTGTTATGTTATTTGGGACTTGCCTGCAAGATTTGACGTCATCTCGGGTTGATTTGATAGGTTTCGGAGCAAGTTTTAGAACTTGGAAGGTTTAAAGGTTCATGAGTTCGATTCATGGTGCGAATCATAGTTTCAACGTTGTTTTATGTGATTTGAGACCTCGACTGCGTCCTTGTTAGGTTATGGAACTTGTTGGTATGCTTGGACGGGGTCCCGGGGACCCCAGGTATGTTTCAGATGAGTTTTAGATGTTTTTCATGGTTGTGAAAAGGTTTGGTTCTGGTGTTTTCGCACCTGCGACACCTTAAAGCGCAGGTGCGGCTCTGCTTCTGCGTGAGCCTGGTCACTTCTGCGGTCATAGAGGCCAGGGAGCTCGCTCGTTTTTGCGAAGGCTGGCACGCAGGTGCGAAGTTCGCTTATGGGCCAGCGATCGCTCATGCGAAGCAGTTCGCTTCCGAGTTCCTTTTGGCGCTTTTGCGGTGCCGCTGGTGCGGCTGTAATTCTGCATATGCGGATCCAGGACTGGCTATCTGAGTTCACAAATGCGAGAGCGCAGATGCGCTTCTTTTTCCGAAAATGCAGAAGTCTTGGGCAGAATCATATAAATTGAGGGTTTGGCCATTTTCACCATATTTCGAGTTGTAGACCTCGGTTTTGGGAGATTTTTTGTGGGTTTTTCAGGCCAATCATGGGGTTACTTTGGCTAGATTTGGACCGTCCGGAGGTTATTTCACTCGAGAGGTTCATTTTAGAGTGAAGGTCTATCTTCTTTGAGGTAAGTATCTTGTCTAACTTTGTGTGGGAGAACTACCCTTTAGGATTTGAGTTCTTTATGCTAATGTATCATGTGAAGTCCATGTACGCGAGGTGACGAGTACGTGCTCGGGCTTATTTGTAGAAAATTGACCTCTTAGGGCTCTTAGGTCTTTATGTTCACTAGATATGAAGTTGTTTTGATAGGATTGGGATCCCATTTACTAGTTTTCACCTCTACGTGTTTTTAATTGGAATTAATTGCTTCTTGATCCACTCTTATTGCCTATTTGACTTTTACGTGACTTAACTGAAGTTTTTACCTCTTCTATTGCCATGCTATCCCTCTCTAGTCGCTTCTCCTTAATTGAAAGTATAATTATCTCTCCTGTAATTGTTCATCCTTAATTGAGGTTTTGATTATCTTTTCGATGTTTACCCTTAATTGAATTGTTGTATCTCTTTCGTAGTTGTTCAACCTTAAAAGAAGTTTAGATATCCTATATCTTAGTTGACTTATCCTTATTTGGCATTATTTGAATCGCGTTATCTCCCTTGTTGTTGAACTGTACACTTGGGATCGTTGTTACATTTTATTTCTGCCTTGTTGAGCTATTCTTATTATGATTAGTATTCTCTATTGTGTTTATTCTTTGTGAACTAGTTCTACCGTTTCTTTGTGATCAAAAGCTGTTGAGTTGATTTACTTGATATACTCTTGTGTTATTGTCATTGTTGTTGTTGTACTCAGTGTTGTGAAGCACGAGGTTTCTGCCGTGCGATTGTTATTGTGATGCACGAGGTTTCTATCGTGCGGTTGGGGTTGTGTTGCACAAGGTTTCTGCCGTACTATTGTTACTATTGATATGTGCACATGCGGCGTGACAAGGCGGGCTATATATATGTGGGTTGCGCATATGGAGAGACAAGGTGGGAACATTATTATGTACGTGTGGCGAGACAAGGCGGGCATTTACTTTATTATTGCACACGTGGCGAGACAAGGTGGTATATGCCAGGGATTGGTTTGTGATGACTTGTGATGGCCTGGGGGCATTCTTGTTGTTGATATTTGTGTAATGGCGTACCTACCTGTGTGAGTTTTATCTTGTCAAACATTGCGGGAAGGACCTTCTTACGTACTGTCTCTTTTCTCTATACTTACTAGCTGGCATGAACTATGTTAGAACACTTGCACAAGCATACACGTAGTTAATCACTCCTATCGGTTTAAGAGGTTGGACCCTAATATTGTTGAGTATTGATGCACACCCTTGTCTACTTGTCTTCTATGTGAGAATGGTTATATTGGCAAGAGCGTCGTCCGTATGGTACTAGTTGAAATAAGGGCCCAAGATACCAAGTGTTTAGGGTTCCTAAAGTGGGACACGTGACTTGTGGATATTCTGGGGTTTGATACCTCGTGATGATTATTAGATAAAACCTGATGTGAAAGTGGTTACTCTCATCTAGTTGCTACATGTTCTTCTTTTAATTGTGACCACCTGATTTAGACTGTGTTCAGCTTCTTTACTGTGTTATTACTTGTTGTGTTCCGCTACTAATTGTTGTTTCTATTTCTTATTGCAAGTACCATATTATCGTCGTCATTATGCGTAGTTTTATAGAGATATCGTATTCTGTTAGTACTACTCTTATATTTGCTCAGGTTAGTTAGTCCAGTAGGTGTCTTGACTATTCCTCGTCACTACTCCACTGAGGTTAGTCTTGATACTTACTGGGTACCGGTGTGGTGTACTAATACTACGTTTCTGCACAATTTTTGTGCAGATCCAGAGATTTCGAAGTCAGTCGATTGTTAGCTAGTTGTGCGGATCTTTGCTGAGGATACTCAAGGTAAACATATTGCTGCATTCGCAGGCTTCGAAGTCACCTTCTGATATTGTTTTTATACTGTTTATCCTTATTTCGAAGCAGTTGTATTAAGAGATTCTATCAAACTCTATAGAGCTTATGACTTGTACTACCGGTTTTGGGATTGTATTTTTTCTAATTTGAAATTTGTCAATCTTTATTTGTTTTGATATTATTTTCAGTAATTGTTAGGCTTACCTAGTCCCTAAGACTAGGTACCATCACGACCTCCTACAGAGAGAGATTTGGGTTGTGACAAGACTAGAGGGGGAGATTATGGGGTCAATCCCATATAGACATGTGCCAATGAAAACAAGACTTGGCTGAAAATCTATTTTTGGAGTCAAAGAAAGTATTTGATTGGAGGAGAATCATATATCCTCCCATAGACTTGGAGCCACCTTTTGTTTCTCTTATAAATGGAGAGTCATTCTTCCATTTGAAAATACACCAAATACAGAGAGCTAAGCAATTATTCGGAGACATAGTGTAATAGTCTATAAGGAAAAGAGATGTGAGTGATTGTTTACCCTAAAATTGGATAACAATTAAACTTATAATGTGGTTTTAAAGACAGGTGATTTCACCTAATACAAATTGATGAATATGAAGATTAACAATGGAAATTGACAATAAGATAAAGCAAACCAGTGTTTGAATGGAAATTCAGCCCTCGAGCTTGAATACCCTCGAACTTATTGGTGCAAGAACAGTCGTAAATATAACAAGCTAATGAACAAGTATATGAGCTAAAGAGAAAGTGTTATATTGCTTTGATCTGTGAGAACCATGTCCCGTATAAATGATTAGAACCCTCTTTATATAGTGGAGGAACCCTCTTTATATAGTGGAGAAATCCTATCTATGGTACAATTCCAGTTATGGAAGTAAATCCGATGATTAACTAACCAATCTGCCCTTAATTTGATCTGTTTCGAGATTTCCGCCACGACCTTCGACCAGTTACGGATATATCGCCTTTCCGTTCGGTCTTGCTTGATGTTTGTCCTGCTCAACCTTGATTATTATCGGTTTTGATCTTGCTAGGTAACTCAAACCCGAACTCAGTGTCTTATTCTCGTGCCTCGATCTAATATATTACAGGATCGATCTTCGATCCTTCACACCGGTCTTGATAAATCAGTAAAATTGGGTGAGCCCGATTTGAACCGTATACAGATAGTCCCCTTGTTTTATGGAGTGTAATGACAAGAAACGAATTGAGCCCGATTTCCTTTGCTTGTTCTTCTCAAAGCACCAAATATTCCAGTCTCTATTCTTCCTTGCTCACAAAAACAAAATGGCCAAAACATCTAAAACCGCTCCGCAAAAGAAAACTGCTCAGGTTCGGGCAAAGGAGGTTGCTGAGCGCGTCAAGTGTCAGTCTCGGAGGGATACCCTTGAAAAAAACATTCTTGGGACTTTGATATTTCGACTAAGATCGATGGACCCCGAATGACCATTTGAACTAGAGTTTGAGTAGCTCTTAGGATTACCAGTCGAGTAAAGATTTGTTCGAACTTGAAGTAAAGTTAACCCTTAGGCTTTATAGATAGTCCCTGAGTGAGAGTTTGCTCGAACTCGGGCTAAGATAACCCTTGGGATTTTATGATCGAGTGAGGACTTGCTCGAACTCGAAGTGAAGTTAGCCCTTAGGCTTTATAGTCGTGTCAGGATTTGCTCGAACTCGAAGTAATGTTAGCCCTTAGGCTTTATAGATAGTCCCTGAGTGATAGTTTGCTCGAACTAGTGTTAGGATAGCCCTTGGGCTTTTATGATCGAGTGAGGACTTGCTCAAACTCGAAGTAAAGTTATCCCTTAGGCTTTATAGTCGAGTGATGATTTGCTCGAACTCAAAGTTAAGTTAGACTTTAGGCTGAGAGTTTGCTCGAACTCGAGTTAAGATAGCCCTTGGGCTTTATGATCGAGTGAGGACTTGCTCGAACTCGAAGTAAAGTTAGCCCTTAGGCTTTATAGATAGTCCCTGAGTGAGAGTTTGCTCGAACTCGGGTTAAGATAGCCCTTGGGCTTTTATGATCGAGTGAGGACTTGCTCAAAATCGAAGTGAAGTTAGCCTTTAGGCTTTATAGTCGAGTGAGGATTTGCTCGAACTCGAAGTAAAGTTAGCCCTTAGGCTTTATAGATAGTCCCTGAGTGAGAGTTTCCTCGAACTCGGGTTAAGATAGCCCTTGGGCTTTTATGATCGAGTAAGGACTTGCTCGAACTCAAAGTAAAGTTAGACCTTAGGATTTATAGATAGTCCCTGAGTGAGAGTTTGCTCGAACTCGGGTTAAGATAGCCCTTGGGATTTTATGATCGAGTGAGGACTTGCTCGAACTCGAAGTGAAGTTAGACCTTAAGCTTAATAGTCGAGTGAGGATTTGCTCGAAGTCAGAGTAAAGTTAGCCCTTAGGCTTTATAGATAGTCCCTGAGTGAGAGTTTGCTCGAACTTGGGTTAAGATAGCCCTTGGGCTTTTATGATCGAGTGAGGACTTGCTCGAACTCGAAGTGAAGTTAGCCCTTAAGCTTTATAGTAGAGTGAGGATCTGCTCGAACTCGAAGTGATGTTAGCCCTTAGGCTTTATAGTCGAGTGAGGATTTTCTCGAAATCGAAGTAATATTAGCCCTTAGGCTGTATAGATAGTCCCTGAGTGAGAGTTTGCTCGAACTCGGGTAAAGATAGCCCTTGGGCTTTATAGATAATCCCTGAGTGAGAGTTTGCTCGAACTCGGGTGAAGATAGCCCTTGGGCTTTTATGATCGAGTGAGGACTTGTTCGAACTCGAAGTAGAAGTAGCCCTTAGGCCTTTGTACTTGTTATGGATTTCGGACGTCTCCGATCTGCGTTTATTTGGCTGTAGCCTCTTTAGTTCGGAACTTTCCCTTTGGTCTTATTTTTCGTTTCACCTCGAGTTTGCCCGAAGTGTCAGTTCTCGAGTGGGGTGGCCGTGGCCTGTAAAATTGAGGGTCTCCTTTAAGGTCTTATGGTCTCGAAATTTTAGTAGCTCGATTTCGTTTGTTTTCCGAACGGCAGTCCTCAAGCGTGGGTTAGTTGTTCGAACTTCCATCATGATCGGCCCTTAAGCCTGACACAATAGAACAAGAGTATGAAGTAGGAAATTTTTCTAAAGGCATGAGATATCGGCAAGGAAAAGTACTCATCTTAATAGATTATTATACATGCGTGCATGTTTGATGTTAGGGCTCAAGTAATCTATATGGGCACGGTTTATTTGACCGTTTGACCCTTACATTTTTCTATCAAGACTCCGCTGTCATGAAGTAATTTCCTTGCAACAAAGTAGACATTCGAGGGTAATACACCCCCAGTATTCGAGGCTAATTGGGCCGATTATGTACGTCGGCCCAAATGACAGCCAGGTACTCGATTAAACTTTGCTTCAATTGATGTGAAGCTATGGAACTCCGAGTGTTGAGACCTTGAGTGAAAGCTTGAACAACCTAGTAATTGGTGACTGGAGGCAAATCCATTCTCTCTGCTTGGAACCGAGATACGAATTCCCTAAGCATCTCGTTATCTTTCTGCCTTACCTTGAAAAGGTCCGACTTCCTCGTTGCAACTTTAATGGCTCCGGTGTGTGCCTTTACAAAAGAATCTGCAAGCATAACAAACGAATCAATAGAATTAGGGGGTAAGTTATGATACCATACTAAGGCACCCTTCGATAGAGTCACCCCGAACTTCTTCAGCAGTACGGATTCACTTTCGCCATCTTCCAAGTGCTTTCCTTTGATGGCACACGTATACGAGGTGACAAGTTCATTTGGACCGGTCGTCCCGTTATACTTGGGAATCTCGGGCATGCAGAACTTGTTGGGGATTGGCTTCGGAGCTGCACTAGGGGGGAAGGGTCTTTGCACGGACATTTTAGAAACTAGTCCTTCCAATATCAGTAGTGCCCCCCTAAATTTGATCAACTTGGGAGTTGTACGCTTCTACCCTTTTGTCGTTTTCCTTAATCTTCTTCTCCCTCGATTCGGTTCATTTTGTGAGTTCTTCGAGCATCTTCATAATTGCGGGGTCAGTCCCCGACTCATCGGCGTTTGGTCTCTCCGGTACAGGTTCGGCTCTGTGAATAACTTCTTATGATGTTTCGAGCTCAACTCTGCTTGGTGCTCGATTCTGATTTTGGAGTTGTGCTATCGCAGCTTGTTGAGTCTGTAAAATTTCATATATCATTCGAAGGCTAATTCCGTCTTCTTCACCGCTCTCTGCATTTTGATCGGCTACTCAAGCATCCCTGCGGATGCTATTCTCAGGGTTGACGCCCAAATTCCCATTGATGGCAATACGGGAGCTGGCATCGACTGGGTCTACGGCCGGTAGTCCGTCGGGGTTGACCGGAGGTACTCCGCTTCCCAGGGTGACTATGTTTTCGTTCTCGCCATTAAGACCAAGGTCGTTGTCTGTGTGAGTGGGTGCTACTTGAGAGTTTGACATGTTGATTCCTGAAATCAAAGACACTTACGAGAACAAGCGTAAAACAGTATGTATTATGGGAATTAATACCAGGCAATCACTATTATCCTTAGCCCCACGGTGGGCGCCAAACTGTTTACCCTAAAAATTGGATAACAATTAAACTTATAATGTGGTTTTAAGTACACGTGATTTCACCTAATACCAGTTGATGAATATGAAGATTAACAATGGAAATTGACAATAAGATAAAGCAAACCAGTGTTTGAATGAAATTCAGCCCTCGAATTTGAATACCCTCGAACTTATTGGTGCAAGAACAGTCATAAATATAACAAGCTGATGAATAAGAATATGAGCTAAAGAGAAAGTGTTATATTGCTTTGATCCGTGAGAACCATGTCCCTTACAAATGATTAGAAGCCTCTTTATATAGTGGAGGAATCCTATCTATGGTACAGTTCCAATTATGGAAGTAAATCCCATGATTAACTAAACAAACCACCCTTAATTTGATCTGTTCCGAGATTTTCTTCACGACTTTCAATCAGTTACGGATATCTCGCTTTTCTGTTCGGTCTTGCTCGATGTCTGTCTTGCTCAACCTCGATTATTATCGGTTTCGATCTTTCTAGGTACCTCGAATCCGAACTCGGTGTCTTATCCTCGTGCCTCGATCTGATCTATTACAGGATCGTTCTTCGATCCTTCACACCGGTCTCGATAAATCAGTAAAATTGGGTGAGCCCGATTTTAACCGTATACAACGATATTGTAGTAAGGTGAAAAAATCAAAAGAGAATTACTTTTTTTGAGTGTGTAGTGGTCTTTGGAGTATTTTACCCACATCTATAAAGTGTAATTTTCTTTTTGTTACGTGATATCAGTTGGACCTCTTGGGATTATGGTTTTTTCCTTTATTCAAAGGGTTTTCTACGTAAAAATCTTGGTGACCTTGTTATTATTCTTGTCGATTATGGTACATCAGCGTTACATTATTATTTCGCTATTATTACCTTAAATAATTTTTTTGTGGGCTATTTATTCCCAACACTTTCTGCACGGGCAAATGTAGTACGAGGATAGTGATGCAGCTGTAATTACTAATTTCGACTCAGAACTATATATATTCCATGAAGCTAATAAGGAGATGTTGTACAGCAGTCAGCAGGTGGCTAGAGAGGGAGACTGAGGTGTGTAGGGGCCCTTTGACTAAATGTACACAGGGATGGGACTCCCTGTGCAGTTTTGGGCAATGCACTGCTATGCAATGTAAAGGGCAACGTCCAAATGAAGAAGCAATAACGAGGAAGATCACCAGTAGTAAAAAGTGCAGAACATAAAAGAAACCGGACCAAAACTATGCAACAAATACGTGTATTTTATCATACTACTAGGTTAAGATGACCTGCAAGAACATGCAAATATCTAGATAATCTAATTATTAACCTAAAATATGCTACATGCCCTTGGCACTTATCTGTCAATCATTTTCTTCCCTGCTGAGTTTTCCTTTCTGCCTAAAGTCGTTCATGAAGCAGTGCTGAAATAATTATTTGTCTTCCTACTTGAAGCTATCGATACTTGTACGCATTATGAATAACTAATCATCAAACAAATATATATCACAAAAAAGCATTGGTGCAGAGCATGACATTCTTTAACATCGATATATTCGATCATTTTTGATAACTTCAAGATGTTATTTAGAGATGTGACATAATAAAAAGATGTGAGTAGAAATTGTAAAGTGGCTTGAGACTCGATCAATTGATCAAAACTGGAACTGTACTTTCTCTCATTTCTGGCCTAGTCCTGTTGCATGGACAATGTCCAGCAATTCAGCAGACATATTTACAGAGACTAAGGCTACAATAATTGGTATAGTTTCATCTATACAACTCAACTGTCACTTTTACTTACTACAACTTACTGATCTGTACTTGTACTTTGTAGCCCAATACAGATAGTTTATGAAATTCAATGCACTGAGTATGCACATTAGCCAGTAAAATCTCTCCAAATGGAAGTGATTCAAGTTGCGACCAGAAAGCCATGGGTGGTGCTTTGAATTGCCTGTGACGCTATTGACAATTGATACTATCACTGTACTAAGATAGTATCCTATGGCTAAAGAAGCCCAAGAGAGTGATGTTGCCAATGATCTCATACTAAATGGTGCTTCCGAGAAACAAAATTCAAGTAGTCCGGCTAGAGTGAAAAGATCCGCTGATCCAAGAAACAAGTACTGAAACGCGATCCAAAAGAACGTAATAGGCAATGGCTTCGTAGAGTCTAGTCCCGAGTTCGTAGCTACTCGTTTGCGCTTGACCTCAACAAGAGCTGCTATTGCCATTGCTACAATTGACAGGAACAGACCGATACCAATACGTTGGAGGTGAGTGATTCCCATCTCTGTCTTGGTTACTCTTCGGGCAAATGGGATGATGAAGTAGTCGAAAATCGGTGCAAGGATCATGATGAACAATACAGGGAAAATAGGGAGTGAAGCTGGTGGAACTTTTAACTTGGCAAAATTTGTATTCATAGTTGCAGCTTGCTGGACTGAGAATGTGGATAGTTGAGCCAGGCAACAGTTGAGCATTATTGTGCAGGCGAAAATTGGTAGGATTTTCATCACAATCTTGACTTCTTCTACTTCTTGCACTGAGCATTTCAACGCACCACAAGCGGCAGGATTTCTCACAACAGCTCGATTAAGGAACCTCAGACTTTTCGATGGGATCTCGATCGATTCTACATATTTGATGTTTGTAGTTTCCCCATCTTCTCTGGATAGTAGTACTGGAATTGTAGAAGGGCTTGAACCCAAACTTGTTATTGCACTACCTGAATTTCTCGATGCACAAGAATTTAGCACGGCTGCAATTAGAACCTAGATACATAACAACAGTATCAATATTAGTTGCTTAGACAAGATAAAGCTCAAAGCACTCTTATGTAAAAGTTGTTTATAATAAAAGACTTCAACTTTTATACATTTCCAATGTAAAAGAATTTTTACACTGTCGAGCCATCTAAAAGATAATAATAAGTAGTCATTCATAATAAGTTGGATCAATAACTTGAAAACGCGACAGTTAAATTGCTACAATGATTATGCTAAAATACTACTCCCTCCGTTTCAATTTAGAAGAGGTAGATTGACTCGGCACGGTGTTCAAGAAAAAAAAATAATTTTTGAAACTTGTGGTCTTAAAAGCTTAAGAGGTAAAAGCTTTCGGGGCCATGACATTTGTGTGATTATAAAAACTTCTCATTACGGGTAAAATGAAGAGTATAAAGTTGAATGATTTCCAATTGTAGAAATGTGTTATTCTTTTTAGAACAGACTAATAAGGAAAGTGTCTCATCTAAATTGAAACAGAGGGAGTATGAATTTCTGACGGTCATTCCCATCGTAATGCCACTGAAAATATGGGATTTTCGACAGGAAGTCCGCCAGAAATGTTTCCGACGAGCCAATTTCGGAAATCAAAATATTCCGATCGGAAATTCGCATATTTCTTTAGTAGTAATTGTCAGTGTACATAAGTTAAATTCAATAAAATGCATATAAAAACATAATTACCTTGGATATTGTTGTTAGAGGACTTCCGCGAGGAATCTTGTTCCTATAGAAAGGAGAACCAGCAAGGAATAATGGGATTGACAACAATATAGCCAAAGTTGAAATCCCAAATCCCCATTGCCAACCCTTGTTATCTTCCACCCAAACTACAAAAGTGACAGCAATGAGGCCTCCACATGAGAGGCAAAACACAAAGTAATTGAAGAAAGTTGATCTTTGTTTCCTTCCTTGTGGGGTTTCTCCATCAAACTGTTCAGCTCCATGGGGTGGCAGAGATCCCTTAATGCCTCCTACACCCAATGCCACTAAGTAAAGTCCTATGAATAACATTGCAGCTTGTGCACCCTCAACTTGTTCGCATCCCATGTTTGTCAAGTTGCATTTTTGTGGTTTCAAAGAGGTTGAACGAGCTTGTATTGTGAGTATCACCAAACCCTGCATTGTAATCAAATTTTCAAAAAATTAGTGACACAAAACCTCTAAATCATATTGTCTAACTAAAAGCGAATTCAAGATTTAAAAATACTAGTGAACACAACAACAATAATAGCAGCCCAATGTATTTCCACAAATGGGGTCTCGAGAGGGAAGGATGTACCAACCTTACTCTTACCCTGGAGGGCAGAGACTCTGCTTCTTCAGGTAGACACAATGACAAAAAAATGAATATGGGAAAGTATAAGCTGATGAATAAATACGATCACCAATAAGTGTTCATGTCTTGTAGGATAGGGGTGTGCATTCGAATCGGTTTATCGATAAATCGAATCGATTATTTGTTATCGGTTTATCGGTATCGTTTTATCGATTTATCGATTTCGATTTCGAAATTTTCCTTATCGAGTTACCGATTTCGATTTCAATTTTGTCCTCTTCGGTTATCGGTTTATCGATAAACCGACAAGATATACTAAAAAGACAACATAAATATTAATTTGAACACCGTTGGAGTGTTGGTGGCATACATTTGATCACTTACTTTAGTTTCGTTGCATGTGCTTGTTGACACAATTTTTATGTTATAAACGGTGTTCGTCTTATTTTAGCTTCTTTTTGTCCATATTATTTAGGCGTGTTTATAGCGATATACTTTCCGTGGAATCCCGCAAATTTTCTTATTGGTGTAATCGATAACCGAATCGATAAGCCCCAAAAATCGATAAATTGAATCCTTATTGAAACGATAACGATAAGCATATGTACAAATCGATAATCGATAAGTAATTATCGATAAGGGTATCGAATCGATAAATCGAATGCACACCCCTATGTAGGATATCAAATTTAAATATAATTTGCCCGAACTGCCAAGTTTGGACGTGTTGGGTTGGCTGGGCATATACGTAGAAATAGCGTGGGATAACCACTTTTTAACGTGGTATGTAGTATTCATCCGTTACTTTTAGTTTTGAGCAAAAATAGCCATTACTCTATTCAAATAATATGAAAAGACGTTTTTACCCTTTTTTCATGAGTGCTGCGTCAAAATTAAGGACATGGTTTACTTAACATTTACATTACACATATGAAGTTAAGGACATGATGTCCTAATATTTAACAACGGAAGGTGCAAATACAATGACACTTTGTCCTTAATATTTACACAACACTCATAAAGTTAAGACACTATGTCCTTAATATTTACACTGCACACATGAAGTTAAGGACACCATGTCCTAAACATTTACCCTGCACATATGAAGTTAAGGACATGGGATCCTAAAGTTTAACAATATAAGGTGCAAATACAAGTTAAGGACATTATGTCCTTAACATTTACACTACACACATGAAGTTAAGGACGCTATGTCCATAACATTTACACTGCATATATGAAGTTAAGGACATGATGTCCTAAAGTTTAACAACGGAAGGTGCAAATACAAGACACTTTGTCCTTAATATTTACAGAGCATTCATGAAGTTAAGGACAGCATGTCCTTAATATTTACACAACACCCATGTCTAGCACAGGGGTATTTTTGTCCGGACGGGTAAAAATTTATTAAGTACTGGCTAAAGGATAAATACATTTTAAACTGTGGCTAAAGAGTAAAGACATCTCTAATTAGTGGCTAACTCTGCACTTCCCTGGCATATATTCATGACGTTAAAATAGTATGGGCTAGCCCGTTTTCGGATTGGTCATTTAAAAATAGCCAGCGTTTGCAAAGTTATTGAAAAATAGCGTTATTTTGCTGCAACACGGAAAGTTCTAGCATAATATACTGGAGATCGGTGCACCTGTGTATGAACTTCCAGCATATTATGCTGGAACTCCAACACGCGGAAAGTTCCAGCATAATATACTGGAGATTGGAGCACTTGTGTATGAACTTTCAGCATATTAAGCTAGACCGGTATATTATATTGGAACTCCAGTATATTATGCTGGAAGTCCAGTATATTATACTAAAACTCAAGTATATTATGCTGGAGTTCCAGTATATTATACTGGAATTCCAGTATATTATGTTGGAGTATTTTCCGTATTTTGAACAGTATTTTCGTTCAGATTTATCTTTATAAAGTGGCTAAATTTCGATTACTTTTGAAACTGTGGCTATTTTGTATGACCACATGTAAATCTGGCTATTTTTGAATTTCTCCCTTTCATGAAGGGTTGTGTAAGTATTTGCACCTTTCTTCATGAGTGCTGTTCCAAAATTAAGGATATGGTTTCTTTAACATTTACACTACACATATGAAGTTAAGGACATGATGTCCTAAAGTTTAACAACGGAGGTGCAAATACAATGACACTTTGTCCTTAATATTTACACAACACTCATAAAGTTAAGGACACTATGTTCTTAATATTTACACTACAGACATGAAGTTAAGAATACCATGTCCTAAATATTTACAGTGCACATATGAAGTTAAGGACATGAGATCCTAAAGTTTAACAATAGAAAGTGCAAATACAAGTTAAGGATATTATGTCCTTAACATTTACACTGCACACATGAAGTTAAGGACGCCATGTCCTTAACATTTACACTGCATATATGAAGTTAAGGACATGATGTCCTAAAGTTTAGCAACGGAAAGTGCAAATACAAGACACTTTGTCCTTAATATTTACAGAGAATTCATTAAGTTAAGGACAGCATGTCCTTAATATTTACACAACACCCATGTCTAGCACAGGGGTATTTTTGTCCGGGCGAGTAAAAATTTATTAAGTACTGGCTAAAGGATAAATACATTTTAAACAGTGGCTAAAGGGTAAAGACATCTCTAATTAGTGGCTAACTCTGCACTTCCCCGTCATATATTCATGACGTTAAAATAGCATGGGCTAGCCAGTTTTCGGACTGGTCATTTAAAAATAGCCAGCGTTTGCAAAGTGATTGAAAAATAGCGCTATTTTGCTGCAACACGGAAAGTTCTAGCATAATATATTGGAGATCGGTGCACCTGTGTATGAACTTCCAGCATATTATGCTGGAACTCCAACACGCGGAAAGTTCCAGCATAATATACTGGAGATTGGAGCACTTGTGTATGAACTTTCAGCATATTAAGCTAGACCGGTATATTATATTGGAACTCCAGTATATTATGCTGGAAGTCCAGTATATTATACTAAAACTCAAGTATATTATGCTGGAGTTCCAGTATATTATACTGGAATTCCAGTATATTATGTTGGAGTATTTTCCGTATTTTGAACAGTATTTTCGTTCAGATTTATCTTTATAAAGTGGCTAAATTTCGATTACTTTTGAAACTGTGGCTATTTTGTATGACCACATGTAAATCTGGCTATTTTTGAATTTCTCCCTTTCATGAAGGGTTGTGTAAGTATTTGCACCTTTCTTCATGAGTGCTGTTCCAAAATTAAGGATATGGTTTCTTTAACATTTACACTACACATATGAAGTTAAGGACATGATGTCCTAAAGTTTAACAACGGAGGTGCAAATACAATGACACTTTGTCCTTAATATTTACACAACACTCATAAAGTTAAGGACACTATGTTCTTAATATTTACACTACAGACATGAAGTTAAGAATACCATGTCCTAAATATTTACAGTGCACATATGAAGTTAAGGACATGAGATCCTAAAGTTTAACAATAGAAAGTGCAAATACAAGTTAAGGATATTATGTCCTTAACATTTACACTGCACACATGAAGTTAAGGACGCCATGTCCTTAACATTTACACTGCATATATGAAGTTAAGGACATGATGTCCTAAAGTTTAGCAACGGAAAGTGCAAATACAAGACACTTTGTCCTTAATATTTACAGAGCATTCATTAAGTTAAGGACAGCATGTCCTTAATATTTACACAACACCCATGTCTAGCACAGGGGTATTTTTGTCCGGGCGGGTAAAAATTTATTAAGTACTGGCTAAAGGATAAATACATTTTAAACAGTGGCTAAAGGGTAAAGACATCTCTAATTAGTGGCTAACTCTGCACTTCCCCGTCATATATTCATGACGTTAAAATAGCATGGGCTAGCCAGTTTTCGGACTGGTCATTTAAAAATAGCCAGCGTTTGCAAAGTGATTGAAAAATAGCGCTATTTTGCTGCAACACGGAAAGTTCTAGCATAATATATTGGAGATTGGTGCACCTGTGTATGAACTTCCAGCATATTATGCTGGAACTCCAACACGCGGAAAGTTCCAGCATAATATACTGGAGATTGGAGCACTTGTGTATAAACTTTCAGCATATTATGCTGGACCGGTATATTATACTGGAACTCCAGTATATTATGCTGGAAGTCCAGTATATTATACTAAAACTCCAGTATATTATGCTGGAGTTCCAGTATATTATAATGGAATTCCAATATATTATGCTAGAGTATTTTTCGTATTTTTAATAGTGTTTTCGTTCAGATTTATCTTTACAAAGTAGCTAAATTTTGATTACTTTGAAACTGCAGCTATTTTTGAATGACCACTTATAGATCTAGCTATTTTTGAATTTCTCCCATTCATGACGGGTTGGGCCATCTAAAATTTGAGCTGATTTGTGCTTTGTACGCAGTACCAATTGACTCAAAAGTAAACTTGTCAAAATAATTTTTTTGTTTTGGTTTGGCGTGGTTAGATATTGCCATAAATAACAGTTTTACTTAATTTTTTGGTAATAATAAAAGAAGAAAAGAAATATTGTTTTAGCGGATTGGTCGGGTTATGAATCATTATTTAGACCAGCCTATCCGGATCCAAGCAAATATTCGGCATATAACCAACCCATTTGGTGACTCAACACATTTTTCGACACCAAAGACAATCTTAGGATATGGGGGATTTGCATCTATACCCGCTTTTTAGGTTACGTTTTAACTTGTGCTTGCTTTGCAAAAAAAATTGCAAGCGTACCCACTTTTTCGCGTAACTTCAGCATACGGGGCTGAAGTAGCAAAGGCAATCACGCAAAACTTCAGCATTCTAGTAGACGGGCCTGAAGTAGCAAGTGTGCTGAACCAAGTGTGCTGAAGTTTTTGTTTGTATTGCTGAACTTAAGCATAGTAGCTGAAGTTTTGTTCTCTATTTGCTGAAGTTTTTGTTTCTAATTGCTGAACTTAAGCATATTTGTAATTGCACTAAATAAGCTGAAGTTTTTTTGTCCTGGATTATTAGTTTTGTCATTAAGCTTTTTCAAAAACTTCGGCAGAAGATGCTGAAGTTATTTAGTTCATTTATAAAAATTTCAACATTAAATAAGCTGAAGTTTTTTTTGTCCTGGATAAGCTTTTTCAAAAACTTCAGCAGAAGATGCTGAAGTTATTTAGTTCATTTGTAAAAACTTCAGCACTAAATAAGCTGAAGTTTTTTTTGTCCTGGATTCATTAGTTTTGTCATAAAGCTTGTTCAAAAGCTTCAGCAGAAGATGCTGAAGTTATTTAGTTCATTTGTAAAAGTTTCAGCACTAAATAAGCTGAAGTTTTTTTTGTCAAGGATTCATTAGTTTTGTTATAATCAGACTATTATAAAATAATCAGATTGCCAACGGTATCTAAATCATAAAATTTTGGAAACAAATAAACGTGAAAAGAACAGAATTATCATGAAAAGAATCACCAAGTGTGACCTTAAACTTCCCGTACGTAGAAATATTCACAAATTATTGTCTACTAACTTACGTAATTATTTATAATTTATTTTTAAATAATCTGATAAACATACTTATGGCAATCATTCCACGAACTGAAGTTTCATAGCAGCACCAACAGCAGCAGAAGAAAGAAGAAGAAGAAGAACAAGAAAACGAAGGAGGAGAAGGAGGAGGAGAAAGGGGGCTGAAGTTGTTTAAAAAGTGGGTACAAGTTAAAACTTTTAAAAAAAAAAGGATATAGGTTAAATGGACCGACCAAATAGGGCGCCTCGTGCAATTTAATATGGCACAAAAAGATTGGGCTATGTGGGTCATATCCTTAGGCCACAAAACCCGAGTGGTCATCTCGCATACAACTCCGATACATCGTAACAAATATAAACTATTTTATTGGACATTTCTAGTTTGATAACAAGTCCTTGTGGTGACACTTGCCCTTTTCCCTACTTAAAATGGAATTTTATATGTGGCCATATCTCTCCTAATGAAAAGTTTTGTATACATTTAAAGTAATTGTACCACAGATACGGTCCTAACAACCACACACCTGTTCCATGGTCCTTCCAAAAGATATTAATACCATATAATATTGCGATATGGATGATATTCTCTTAAGCTAATGGAGTAATAAATAGCCTCCACCCCCCCACTCACCCACACCCCCCCCCCCCCACAACAAACAAATCCCTATTGTCACTTTACATATTATAATATATATGCAAATAGTAGAATACTTCCAAAGTGATGTGTGTGTGAGTTGTACAACAACAACGACAAGAAACCTAGTAAAATCTCACAAGTGGGATCTGGGAGGTGAAGTGTATACAGACCTTACCCCTACCTAATTAAGGTAGAGAGGTTGTTTCCGAACGACACTCGGCTCAAAAGAAGTGAAAATGAAGCAATAAACAGACAGTAGCAACCACAGGTAAGTAGACATGATAACAAATGAAGATACGTGCAACAACAGATATCTAAAAATACGACACTATAAAAATAGATTTAGTCTTTCGGGGTGCTTTTGAGTTGTAATTAACTATTATTCCATGTGGATTGGATTATGAACAAATTAACTGCTTAACTTCTTAAAAATGAGCTGAAAAAAACATATTAGGGTTTGTTTTTTTTACAAGGAAGAATGAGAATGGATTCGTAGATAGGGATAATGAGAAGGTACGAGGAGTGTTTTGACAAAATTGAAACTTACATAACTATTATAGGGTGGATTTTAACCAATAGACGACCAGTTCTAATTTTTTGTCACATAGTTTATTAAGTTGAAAAGTTTGGATAATTCACAAAGAAGAATAGAAATAATCCAATATTGAATTGTCCCACCACCATGACAACAACAACAAAAAAAAAATCGATACAATTGATAAATGTAAATACAATAAAAGCAAAATAGCAAAGTCAAAGAAGAAGAACATGTCACAAGTAGGAAAATGTGGAATTGTGTGAATGGGTAAGATGCCGATAAGATACTCTTATGTGCAAAATGAAACACGTGTCACTGGCGGTGATACACTGTTACTTGTTGACATTTGAGGCATATAGTCTACCCCGTTGTTCCTCCTAGATAACAACATTAATTTAATGCTAACAAAAGACAACAATATTGTTACATCACTTTATAAGAAATTTTGATGTTGTCTTTGTCCTTTCGCTAAGTGTTCCTCCCCCTCCCTATCCCTAGCAACACCAAAATTTTCAAACATTGATGGTGTACGAATTAGTTGATAGGTAATTTCTCGATTATGATTAAATATTTTTATACTATCTCCTCAATTTGTTTTGTAAATCTCACTACCAATTATTACTCTGATTTGTTGAGTTCTGAAAAATTGGTTAGACAAATAATTTTGACCATATGTGTATCATAGTGAATCCTTTGGGCCTATTATATCACAACCTATGCAATCATCTCTTAGATCATTCTACTCCCTCCTACTCCCTCCGTTCACTTTTACTTGGCACGTTTTGGCTTTTTTCACGCCCCTTAAGAAATAATAAATGAAGTGTATAATTTACCATGATATCCATATTAATTGATGCATATTTTATTGGATTTGAGAAAATTATTTGAAATGAGTAATAAATACTGTGGGTATAACAGGAATTCTTTTTTGTCTTCTCTTAATATGCGTAAAGTGATAAGTAAAAATAAAAATCTATTTTTAGTATACATGTCAAGTAAAAGTAACAGAGGGAGTAATAAACTTGCAAATTTAGCTTTGCCGCAAAGGGTACATTTGGTGTATAAAGCGACCTCTTATTGGACTAGCTTGTGAAAAAGGCCTTTTTATGCGCAAGGGTACTAAATGGAAATTAAAAACGACCTCTAAATAGACAGGTTGTTTTGTATTATGTGTTTGGTTTT
>NW_017674844.1:8344-32009 GCF_001879085.1 Nicotiana attenuata | reverse complement strand
GGGGGGTTGTGTATTCTCATGATCTTCCCATGGAAAAAGTTGTATCTCAAAATGATTCTAATATGAGAAATTAGATACTTTCCTAAAACAAGATTTTTCTTTAACGATGTGACACAAAAGATGTTTCACAAGATCGAATCATATCAAGTTATATGTGTGGCTGCTAAATCGACAAATCCCAAAGAAACAAGTGGGGACTATTTTTCGTGTTAAAGAGATTTTCTATACTGATAGAAATTCATAGACTTAGTAGTGGGCGTTTGGACATAAGAATTGTAAAATTCCAAAAAAAAAGTGATTTTTCTTTTAAATAAAAATAGTATCTGAAAATTAGAGTTGTGTTTGGACATGAATATAATTTTGGATTGTTTTTGAAGTTTTGTGAGTGATCTGAATAATAATTTTAAAATTTTAGAGTTTTTCAAATTTTCAAAAAATTTCGAAGGCCCCGTTTGGCCATGAGTTTTGCCAAAATAAATTTGGAATTTATTTTCAAACTCATGTTTGGCCATAAATTTTGTCCATAGTTTGGCCAAATCCCAAATCCCAAATTTCAAAATCCCAAAATCAGCTATTGAGCTGATTTTGGGCCAAAATCCCAAAACTTGGGAATTATATACATCTTTTTTCCAAAATAAAATTGAAAAATATGTTTTGAAAACGTATGTCCAATACATTTTCATCTTCAAACCAAACTTCACCCAAATCAGATTTTTCAAAACAAATTTGGGATCTACAGCCAAACGCTAGCGAAATTTATCTTCAAATGAAAATTTAAAATTTTATGCACTGATTTCGAAAATAATGAAAAAAATTCTTATATCCAAACGGGCTCTTAATAACGACCAGAAAAGCTATATCAGCATCAGTGCTTTCAAATTCTTTGTTAAGAAGAGTTTTTAGCATGATGGATGAGACTATTCTGCAAAAGAAAAGAAGAAGATAAAAGAGGAAAATTAAAGCAACCAATTCCTATGTATCTTTAGTATATATATGCTGCAAAACTTTATGTTAAAGGATTAATCAATTGCTTTAGTACTTTGCAAGTTGCTGCTTAGTGGAATTCAAAAGTGATCACCACTAATCACTATGTTTAAAATGATTCCTAATTACTCCAAGTGTCTTTTCATTGTGTATCTATATGTTTACGTTTGTTTCCGCCTAAAGACAACAACATTAGACCAGATTTAATTTGTTTCAGGCAGACCATCTAAAAGATATATTTAAACTAGAAAACTATACTCTCTCCGGTCCAAAATAAGTAATTTTTTGGCCTTTTTTTTGTGATCCAAAATAAGTGATTTTTCCAGATTTCAAGAATGAATTAATTATTTTTTTCCTACATTGTCCTTGGAGTAAATAGTGTTGGAGTATGTGTTAGGAGTATTTATGTGGGATAGGAAAGGTAATATGGTCAATTTCATTGCTAATTAATACTAAAAGATGAATTTCTTAATCTGTGTGAAAACATCCAAAAAATCATTTATTTTAGACCGGAGGGAATATAAATTAACAATAAATGTTCTCTCCCCGTCCCAAAAATTTATGGTTTAATTGAGATAATGGAGTTTGAGTGTATTCTTATACAGAATTTCGAAGAGATAAGTTAAAGAAATAGTTGAAAAATGTAAAAAAGTATTTGAATATTTTATATTTAAGTTATCTTAAAGTAGGTCGATTAAGTTGGACATTTTTGTCCATCCTAATTAGATTTACAGCTTGTTTGGCCAACCTTATGGAGGTCAAAAGTATCTTTATTTGAGGTGTTTGACCAAGTTTTTTGGAAAAAAGTAAGTATTTTTGAGTAAAATCAAAAGTTGCTTTTCAGAAGCTGAAAAAAGTAATTTCTTTCCTGAAAGAGAAGTTGTTTTTTTAAAAATATTTCTCTTGATAAAAATACCCTTAGAAAAAAATTTATATACCAAAATAACCTACTTGATTGAACCTAATAATAAAAAGCTATTGAATGATATTTTAATATATTTAAATAATCTTGAAAGAATAATATATTTTTTAATTTTATTTTTATATTTTACTTAAATAAAAAAAATTAATTATAGTCTTTCGTAATAAATATTTAAAACTATTTCTCTAATTAAATAATGTTAACAACTAAGTAAATTTTTTCATGTCTTCATTCATTCGCCACTCAAAAGCATTTTTTAAGAAGTTCGGCCAAACACAATTTGTGCAAAAGTGCTTTATAAATTAATTAGCCATAAACAAATTATTTTTTTACAAAAATACTTTTTTGATGAGCACTTCTGAAATAATATTTTTAAAGTAAGCAAATTATAGAGGTTCGGTGAAACATGCTAGTAAAGTGTTAACTATGATAAGTAGCAGTAATACAGTGAAAATTTAAAGGGGATAAAACGAGGAAGTAATCGTGAAAATGTAAAATGAAGAAATTAGCAATAAATTTAGAAACATTATTAGTATATCTATAAATTTCAGATTTTCCTTAACGTATTAAGGAGCAACGGGTCAAGCATTTAAGTCGAATTAAGCAATGACAAAAGCAAGAAAAGGAAAGAGAGAAAAAGGTATAAAGGTGTATCGAAAAGCGTGGCGTCGTTACTTCCTTTAATCACATTTCCAACTTCTTTGATTGAGAACCACTAGCAATTATTGCAAGTAGTATTACTTTTTCTTCTTTAATTTCCTTCAATTTAAAACGTAACCTAATTTTAGATTAAAAAAACAAACCAAAGTACTAAACCGATGAACTTCCTGTTAGGTGTTTGTCCAGATTTTCTTATCACAATTGGTTTTCCTATTTCATGAAGGAAAGGAAAACATATTTATCATAATTGAGTTTTTCTTTTCCTAGAAAAAAAATATAATTCTTCTATATTTGGCTAGTCCTTTTTCTTGTAGGAAAAGATTTAGAGTTCTATAAATTGAAGATCTGTCATTCTCATTTAGTAGCATCCACAATGTAGCCATAGGGGGCTTGAGAGTCTTGTTTAGGGGGAGAACTTTATGGGACAAGTGTTAGTGTGTCACTTGTGTTTGTCTCTTCGTGAGGTTGTTCTCTCGATATTTTGTACTCTCTTTTATTATAGTGGATTGCTCATCACCGTCATGGACGTAGGTCAATTGACCGAACCACGTTAAATGTTTGTGTCTCTTTTGGCATATTTCTCTTTGTTGTCGGACTTATCATCGTTCAAGGTTTGCTTTACTAGCTTCCGCATGACACCTGACTTTTTTCGGTCCTAACAGTGGTATCAGAGCGACGTTCAAGACAGGTTCATCTTGGCAGGTTAAGTTCTAGCCGCAATATATTTGACGATAATCGTGATTTTTATCTGAGAAATTTGACCGGTGTGCTACGTATGTTGAGACAAACTTTGTGGCAGAGATTTGGAGATGCGACCTGTTGAAAGCTATGCGAAAAAGGTGAATCAAGTTTATTTTGTCAGAAAATTCAGGCCAAGGGGGAGGATTGTTAGGTGTTTGTCCATATATTCTTACCATAATTGATTTTCCTATTTCATGAAGGAAAGGAAAACATATTTATCATAATTGGATTTTTCTTTTCCTAGAAGGAAAATATAATTCTTTCATATTTGGCTAGTCCCTTTTCTTGTAGGAAAAGGTTTGGAGTTCTATAAATTGAAGATTCGTCCTTCTCATTCAGTAGCATCCACAATGTAGCCATAGGGGCCTTGAGAGTCTTGTTTAGGGGGAGAACTTTATGGGAAAAGTGTTAGTATGTCGCTTGTGTTTGCCTCTTCGTGAGGTTGTTCTCTCGATATTTTATACTCTCTTTTATTATAGTAGATTGCTCATCTCCGTCGTGGACGTAGGTCAATTGATCGAACCACGTTAATGTTTGTGTCTCTTTTGGTATATTTCTCTTTATTATCGGACTTATCGTCGTTCAAGGTTTGCTTTACTAGCTTCCGTATGACACCTGACTTTTTTCGGTCCTAACACATCCCCAAGATTTGGGGTACGATAAAAGAAAGGGGAGTGGGGGACCAAAAAGTAGCCGGACCTCTCTATAACAGTATCCTTATATAATAAACTTTACTATAAAAGTCAAGCTTTTTCGGACCCAATTTTCATGTTATGTTATAATATATGTTTTCAATAACAACATTTCGCTATAACATCCAAAAATATTCAGAATAAATGAGGCTGTTATAGATAGGTTTGACTATAATCATAAACAGAGAGAAGAGAGAAACAGACAATTGAGAAATGGATTGGAGGAGATTTACCAGAAATTCAATAACTGCACTGATCAGATAGATTTGATAAGCTGTGAAGAAAGCATCAGATAAGAAGCCGCCAAGAAGTGCAAGTAAGAAGGAAGTGCCCATAAAATTAGTCACTGAATTTGCTGAATTGGATGGTGAAAAATGCATGTATTCAGACAAGTACATCACCAAGTTGCTTGCATTTGCTAGATATGCCAAGTTCTCCAGCACCTCCACCCCTGGTACCCTCAAAAAAAAAAAAAAAAAAAAAAATTCCCAAATCAAAATTCATCAAAAACATAAACCCTACAATACGTAGTAAAATCTTGAAAAAAAAATATCTTATTATAAAGCCAAGTGAGAGTTCATCAAAGAAAATCTAGATCATGAATAGTGTGATGTCTTCCCTCCGTCTAAGCAAGGGCAGAGGCAGAGGGGTGCAAGGTTGTTCAATTGAATCCCTTTTGTCATAAAAATTATACTATGCAAATTTAGCGAAAATTATACTATTGTGTTTAAATTTTGGTGGGCAGACTTATACGTACTTATATTAGTCGGAGGCAGGATCTCCACGAAGGGGGTTCAAATTTTTTTTTTTTAGCTAGTGGGAATTGAACGTATGACCTTTGGAAGATTATGAAACCCCTTGACCACAAAGCTACGCTTTGGATTGTGTTAAGGGGGTTCAAAACTTAATATATAGAGGTAAAAAATAAAGTTTACCTTATACATACAGTATAATTTTTCGGCGAAGGGGATTCGGGTGAACCCGTTCCGCCCCCTAAATCAGCCCCTGGTAATAGATACTCTATAATGTATTGATTTAGTCGCAAACGGACACCACCGTTATTAAAAAAAAGAAGAAGATGTAGACCATGAATAGTGTGGTCTAAAAATGGTTTACCTAAGACAAAGGATGCAGGAACCAAGCCACCATGTCGATTGATGAGTGCCGGTTTATTTCTCCAATCTACATAGCCTTCCCAAGTACTAGTTACTTTGCTTGAGCTCTCTATTTCCTGCAACACAAACCATGTTAGTGTAACTAATTAAGTGGGGGGATGAATATATAAAGAAAAAGAAAGAAAAAACCCACCATTCTTAGTTTTTTCCTACTGATTTTCCTATTGGTTTACTCTCAACTTACGTTGAATTATGAATGGGATTTTTGGATCAAGAAAGAGGAGTGATGAGAGGGAGATTTAAAGAGCTCTAAAGGGTAAGAAGAAAGGAAAAATCAGTCCATTTTGAAGAGAATGGACTTGTACCCTTTGGAAAAAGATTATAAAGCATTTGAAAATTCAAAGGCTAACCACCTCCTACCTTATATCAAAATTTGAAGAATTTTTTATTTGTATTTTTTTTTTTTTGGTAACTATGACATAATATCTCTTTGGCTGTCAAGTTCTTCCCTATTTTTGTAAGAGAGACTGAAAAAGAGAGGAGAGATTGATAGGATGTTACCTAAGATTTGGTTGCTTATAAAATACATAATAAAATTTCCATAAAAGAATGCACAAGTAAGGAGTAAAGGAAAGAAGGGAAGAGATAATTAGGAGGTGGGTTTGACCAATGACCTAAAGCAATAAATGTAAAGGTTGATAACCCCACCATCCCATTTATGATATGTTATTTTTTTCTTCTTTATACTTCTTTCTTTCTTTTTCTCCTTTAATTTTTAGCTTTCTTTTTTTTTTTTTTAAATTCCACTTGCTTTACTAATAAATATGTATATTATGAAGAATTGATTCCATTAAACCTGAATACACACGTTGCAATGGGATTCTTCAAGATGGAGTTTAGGCTTATCCCATGGGAATCCATGCCATGGGCTGCTTACTAATAAACAATGAGACCTAATAAGAACTTGCTCATATAGTTACCTCCGGTGTTTACATTAAATTATATTAATAAAAAAAAATTAGATGAAAATATATTTCTCAACTATGGTCAAGTGATAGTAATTATCTATAAGTGATATGTTTTCTTTTGATATCTACTTCAAAAGGTGTGTTTTTATTCGGATAAACAAAACCTTTTTTTTGGGGTTGTGGTGTTGGGGTTGTGGGTTTTGGTTTACTTTTACTTGTCCATTATACTAAAAGTACATTTTTACTTTTACTTGTCGAATATACTAAATCAAGAGAAAGACAATCTTACCTTTATCATTAATTACTCACTCCCAAAATTATTTCCTAAGACTTTTGGAAATGCTATCATTATTACGGGTAAAATTATAAAATATATATTTCACTATAATTTTTTAAGGGACGTGAAAAGTTCAAAATAGATAAGTAAAAGTAAACAGAGGAAGTATAAAATATAATTAATGGCTTTTGAAGGGCTTAAAGCAATACCTACACTGATACATCTAGGAAATAAAAGCCCTCTCTCTATCATCCATACCTTAATTGTCTTTACTTAAAGCTTCCCCCTGAAGTAGATTTTCAGGCAGATTAATTACTTGTAACTTTGCAAATTCCAAGAGTAAATGAAGAAATCTATCTTATTGACACTTATACCGTGTTCTTTTCTTTTTCAATGGACATCTCATGATCTGCCGCAGATATGGCAAATTAATTAACTTGAGACCTGGAACAGTCAAACTGAAAGTCTTAAATTAATGTTTAATTCTCAAAGTTTCTCTTGTTGTAGATGTCTCTGAATTTGAGCCTTGCTAACAAGTAACCTTTTGTTATAAAATAAAAATTGGAAAGTAAAGAAACCGAGGACAAGTATAGAGAAATTAATGTATTATTCAATTTCATACTCATGTACATAATGAAATAAAATCTTCTCTATTTATAGAAGAAAGAAAGCTACTGTGTATCACATATGAATAATCTTCAACCGGAGGTAATAGTTATCCATAACGGAGTACCGAAATGATAAGCTTCTTCAGGAAGCTTATTTCCAATAGAGTACGCAATAGATAAACATATCTACGGCGGAGTCCCATATGGATAAGCTTTTCCAGGAAGCTTATTCACAATGGAGTAATATATATATATAACACTCCCCCTTGGATGTTCATTAAAAGATAATGTGCCTCATTAAAACCTTACTAGGAAAATCCCGTGGGAAAAAATCCTAGTGGAGGAAAAAGAGTACACATATTTAGTAATACGCATTGCTAGGCGTCTTATTAAAAACCTTATAAGGAAAACCCTGAGGGAAAAAACCTTAGTAAGGAAAAAAGAGTTCATCGCGTATTTTCCTCCCCCTGATGAAAACCTTGTTTCAAATATTTGAGTCTCCGCATTTCAATCTTGTATACCATCTTCTCAAAAGTTGAAGTTGGTAAAGATTTAGTAAATAAATCTGCCGGATTGTCATTTGAACGGATTTGTTGCACATCAATGTCACCATTTTTCTGAAGATCGTGTGTGTAGAATAATTTTGGTGAAATGTGCTTCGTTCTATCTCCTTTTATAAATACTCCCTTCAATTGGGCTATGCATGCAGCATTGCCTTCGTATAAAATTGTGGTATTTTCTCACATTCCAAACCACATTTTTCTCGAATAAAATGAATTGTTGATCTCAACCATACGCATTCCCTACTTGCTTCATGAATAACTATTATCTTAGCATGATTTGAAGAAGTAGAAACAATAGATTGCTTCGTGGAGCGCTATGATATGATAGTGCCTCCACATGTAAACACGTACCCGATTTGAGATCGAGCTTTAAGAGATCAGATAAATAACCTGCATCAGCATAACCAACAAGATATGCACAATCTTTCTTAGCATAAAACAAACTCATATCAGGAGTTCCCTTTAAATATCTCAATATATGCTTAATCTCGTTCCAATGTCTCCGTGTAGGAGAGAACTATATCTTGCTAGTAAATTAACAGAAAATACTATGTCAGGCCTTGTAGCATTAACAAGATACATTAGTGCACCAATTGCACTGAGATAGGGTACTTCGGGACCAAAGAGTTCCTCATCCTCTTTTGGAGGTCGGAACAAATTATTATTCACTTCAAGTGATCGAACAACTGTTGGTGTATTCAGTGGGTGCATTTTGTCCATGTAAAAGCGTTTTAAGACCCTTTTTGTATAGGCAGATTGATGGATAAAGATCCCGTTTGCTAAATGTTCAATTTACAGATCAAGACAAAGTTTTGTCTTTCCAAGATCTTTCATCTCAAATTCTTTCTTAAGATATTCAATTGCCCTTTTGGAGCTCTTCTGGAGTTCCAACAAGATTTATGTCATCAACATAAACAACAAGTATAGCAAATTCTGATGACATTTTCATTATAAAATACATGGACAAATAACATCACTTACGTAACCTTCTTTGAGCGAATATTCACCGAGGCGATAATACCACATGCACCCAGATTGCTTTAAACCGTACAAAGATCTCTGTAATTTGATCGAGTACGACTTTGAATTATATGCATTAAGCATTTTAAATCCTTTAGGGATTTTTATAAAAAATTAATCAAATGAGTCATATAGGTTATGACTTGCATTTAAATGGCATGACATCTTCAGGTGTCTGGACTACAGGTCCGATCCTTACAATCTTTTACAATATTGTGCACTATATTGTATCAAATATATCGTCGACAATCATTTTATATCAGTTTTTAAGCGACATAACTTGTTGAGATCTTATCACTTTCTTTATTTTCAGGTACCTGAACTTCTTCTGGAGTTTCATGAAATGTTATGTCGTGGGCTCTTCTAGAGCTTATTTCCTCCTTATTATGATTATTTTGATCATTTGCTCATATCCTTTTCAAGGATTGTTACCTTTGGAACCGATTGGTCTACCACGCTTCATGCGTAAAGTAAACTCCATCCTTCAAGGACTTTAATTTTAATAGGAGCATTTGCAGCTGAAATATGATATTTAATTTTGGATCAGCAAATGCTTCTGACATTTGACTTGAATTATCTTTTGATTGAGGATAATACTAATGATAATTCGATTCATATAACATATTTTTCAACTGCTTATTCCACCCCCTAATGTTAGAAAAACTAACATATATCCCGAATCTTCTTTGGGAAACCTATCTTTGTACTTTGTGGTAGAGAAATTAATCATTTACCACGCATCAAAAGTTATTAGATAGTAAAAATATTTGGTTTCTGATCCTAAACCAATTGTGAGGGGAAGACTTATCATATATTGTTGGTCTGATGCATACAAGTGCTGTTGTATGCAATTTAGAAAATCTTAGACCAACACATAAAACTTTATTCTCATAAGCAATGGTTTAGCCATTAACAGGAGGTATTCAATGCTAAACCAGCTTGGATATAAACCAGCATTATCAAGATGAACTGTCTTGATTCCATAATCTGAAAATTATGCTCTTAAGTGAGAAAATCAATTTCAAATGCCAAACTGCAGGTTGACAATAAACATACAAATAACCATCTTATATACGCATCTATAAGTGGTTCACATGATAGGTGAATGAGCCCACATTCGTCTTTTATATATTTCAGAATCAGGGGTCTTAGTCCCAACTTTAGCTGGTATAATCAATTTATTATGATAACAAGCAACACAAGAGAATTCTTGAAGAATCTTCTAGTTCTTCAGTATATGCTTATCTGAATTCTCAAATAGCTCATTTAAAAATGACAAATGAAAACTTCAAGTTTATCATGGCATATGCTATCTCTTAGTAAAGTTCTGATTTACTATGACTTAAACTTCTGCAGTAGTAAACTTCTGACTTACTGTGGCTACTTTTGCTACAATAAAACTTTTGGTTTACTGTGATACATGATATAATACAAATTGAAGAATAAGGCGGATAACTTTTCATATACATATTAGTTTACCCCTTCTGATTGTGGAAGCATGAAGATTTTCAATCTTCCAATCATTCGTAGTCTCAATATGATAGCCATTTGTATTACTAAACTTCAGGTTTACTACAATATATGTTTTGACCATAATCATATTGTTGATACCCAATTTTTCCCTCATATTTTTAAAAAAATGCATATATACTTTCAATATAGTGCATGAGCATCAACCGGTATTTTTCCATAATTTCCTGTAATTTTAAAAGGATTTTAATTAATTTATTCTAGCATTTTACTAGCTAAATAATTACTAATTGCATCACAAATAATTTATTGCTTAATTTTTATCATTTATATTTATATTGAGCTTTAATCATTTTATGCATAATTTTTATCTTTATGCTAGAATTACACATTTTGCAATAATAGCCCATATATATGCACAACTATATTATTTACACGGANCCGAAGACTTTAATTAATCCATCGCTAATTATTAATTAACTAGGTAATGTCCCATTACCCAATAATTAATCAAATACCCACATAATTAAGAATCATCTCCACTTATATAAAATACTACTCACTTTTAACATACCTTATACACCTTAATATCATGGTCATGTGGTACCTTGTATGGCACTAGTCCATAAATACCGAGTATTTTAGCTCGGGCCGTATTTTATCCCAACATGTCAAACATGGACGAAAATTCATTTTTTTTGACTTGCTTCCCCTTTCACCTTCACGAATTTACTCATCACTTGTTTGAAATAAAATAATACTTATAATCTCAAAATAATCTCATTTACGTCATACGACGAAACTTTAACATACGAAAATGCGGGATGTAATATCTCAGTCCATCAATTTACTTATGACGTACTTTATTTTATATTTTTATAATATTGGATAATTATTTTAAATCATTTTCATACACAAATAGTATTTTTATCATTTATTAATTATTTTGATAAATTATTTTATTAATTTAAATGGGTATTTAAAATATAGCCATTTTTAATTGACTAATTTCGGATCTAGCCCAATACCAACCAGCCCAATAACCTGACCCAATTACCCTACCCGTCTAATTAAACCCGCCCCAACCTAAAACTAATCCTGGCCGTTGATCTCAGAAGATCAACGGTCCAGGATCCACCTTCCTTTTTTATTACACTAAACCCCCCAAACCCTACCCCATTTGCNCGTTTAAGTATTTAACTCTGGTTTTCTTCCTTTTTCGACCGATTTTCATCTCTATGTCTTTATGCCCTAGGGTTTCAATTGTTCTACTGTTTGCTAAAATGTTTGCCCGTTTACTTTGGCTGCCAAGTAAAGTGATTAATTGATTTACTTGCCTAATTAGGGTTCAAAATTGTGCTTTCCTTTTAAAAACTGATATTTCCTTGACAGATTTTCACCTATTCTTTCTTTATGTGTGTTTCAAAATTGGTACTACTTTCCTTAATTCTTTTGCTAGGCTGGGTTCTTTACTTTGATTATTAGAACCGACTTTTAATTGATCTCTGGACTTACTACTTAACTTATTTAGACCTCAATCTTGACTGCTGATTTATTTCGTGCTAATTTAAGTGATACTTCCGTGATTCTGCCTATTAATTGATTCCTGTTAGCCCTAATTGACTGAGTAACTAATCTCTTAGCCTTATTTGTGTGCCATTGATCCTCCTGCCTTATTTGGTTTTACTCTACTGTATGCTATAAAAAACCATTCATTACTCTGATTTTAACACACACACGCTCACGCTTACAGACTTACTCTCACACTTACACACTCTTATAATTGCTTCACTTTGCAACTCAAAAGCTCTCTGCTTTCCTTCAAAGGATTTAAGTTCTCTCTCTGTGTGACTACTCTGATTTCTGCACTGTTTAGCTGGCTGGAAGCCAAGGCTAAACTCTTTGGATTCAAATTGCCATTACATTCATGTTTACTTTCTTCCTAACTGGTATGTGTTAACTCCTGTTATCCTATTCTGTTCCTTGTGCTTATGTGGTTAGTTTACTTCAAACCTCAGCATGTTTTTGTGTGATCTATGATTCCTGTCTACTCCTTTCTCGAATGGAATGTTTCAGTTCCTATTATCTCATTCTGTCTTATAGTTTATTTCGACTTCAGCATGTTTTTCTGTTGCTGCTTTCTCAACTGGGATGCTTTAGTCTCTGTTACCCTATTCAACCCTATGTGCTTATTAGTTTGAGATTTCGGCATGCTTCTGTTTGCTATATGCCCATATGATTTCGCCTAGTTAACTAAGTTATCTCTAGTAATATGAAACCTTGTATAAACAATTGTACGTTCCCTGTTCTGCAAACACGTAATATTCTGCCAACTCTGTCTATTAGTTCAAGTATCCTGGCTCTTTTGTGATTGCTTAAATGCTAGTACAGTATCCATGTCTGAATCAATACCAATCTGTTTGAACTATTTACTAAATAGGGATTCTGTTTGTTTTAAGTGAAATTCTGTTTGCAGTCCTGAAATTTAATCTGCCTGCTCCTAAAGATCAAACTATTTTCTAAAACTATCCCATATGTACTGGTTTTCAAACTCCAACTCTTAGTTACCTAGGTACCTACCACCCTTAGTGTGAGCACTGCCTAGGGTCCCTGAGAATCCTTTGAACTCTGACACATTGGGGCTGGTTTTCCAGTCTCATATTAATTCTGTGTTGAATGTGTGGTTATAGTGTGAGCATTGCCCGGCGTCCCTGAGGCTCTTTGGGAACTTTGACACACTGGAAGCCTGGTTTAAGGTATTGTGGATCGCTGCTAGTGTTTCAGAGCTGTTGTGTTTGAAGGCTTGACTCCTAGGTTTATATTGAGCCTGCTTAGGCTCCCTATAGTGTAATAGACATTGTTATGTAACTTTTTCATTCTGGGATGTAATAATCTTTGTAATAAGCAAATCTGGGGTTTATTAGTAAAAGCTGGGGGCGGGGGGTTTCTCTATATCTTTGTTTGAAACTCGGGTAGAAATCCTGCCTATAGGTTTGTTGGTGATTATGTGAATGTTACTACTTGTTTAGAGATCATGCCTATTGGATTTTCTGATTGCTTTA
Source organism: Nicotiana attenuata (assembly GCF_001879085.1). Taxonomy (NCBI): domain Eukaryota; kingdom Viridiplantae; phylum Streptophyta; class Magnoliopsida; order Solanales; family Solanaceae; genus Nicotiana; species Nicotiana attenuata. The sequence continues at coordinate 18,927 of NW_017674844.1, read as the reverse complement.
GGCTGTATTTCACTCGCATGCTACAGATCCTATCTATAGGCCCCTTTGCATTAGAAATCCTGTCCATAGGATCCATGCACATTTCTAACTTACATGCATTAGTGACCATGTCTAAAGGATTTTATCTGTTTGAATAATAACCTTTCCTGGCATTGTGCCCACATGTGATTGATAGATATCATGCCTATAGGAGGTAAAAAATCAGTTTCAACTTAGATATCATGCCTATAGGAGGTAAAAAATCAGTTTCAACTTAGATACCATGCCTATAGGAAATAAACAGATCAGTTTCGACACCTAGAAATCATGTCTATAGGAGTTAATTAATTCTGCAAATTCGAAAGCATGCCTATATGATCTAAAGAGATAAAATCTGTTTTCATGAGTTAAAAATCAGTAATTCGCTTAGAAATCATGTTATAGGTCTTTAATCAACCTTTAGACATCATGCCTATAGGATTCTATTCTGGTTATCAGTAGGCAAACCTATAGGTTTATTAAGAATCCTGGGCCAAAAATTATGATCTCGTGCTGCTTGAAACATGCCCAGATGCAGAACTTAATCAAATCAGTAGGCAAGCCCGTAGGTCCCAATGCTCGTTTTAATAAGCGGCTTTCTTATATTCTTTTGTGCTCATCTAGACATCCTGCCTATAGGATCTTAAATCAATAAAGTTGTTTGTTTAATTGCGTGTATTTGTTGTCTATTTGTAGAGGTTAACACGAGCCCTTATCTGCTCCTTACATGATAGTCCTATTTGAATTTTGTTTGTCGCCTAGCTTTTTATCATTTAAGCAACATAGGTCAGTCTAGAACCATCCTAAATCGAGGTCCTAAATACCTCCAGGACCATAGGAAAGGGACGGGTAGTGCACGCATAAGGCATGAGTTAGAAGCTACTAGAACGGTTAGGTAACAACTGAAAGATAGTAATTGGGTAGTAAAGGAAATGATGACCCGTGCGCTAATCTCTGTGTGGCATCCCAACTTGGGGAAATTTACCAAGTATTGCATGGAAATGATCCTATAGGCTAAAAAACCTAGGACCCCTATAATTCCTGTTTTAAAGTAATATCTATTTGTCTAAATTTATTTTCTTCCCTTTTAAGACTAATTCGCTTAATTTAAGTTCGGCCGGGACCCACCGTTGTGGACCTCGAGGGGTGCTTAACACCTTCCCCTCAAGGTAATTTCGAGCCCTTATCCGATCTATGGTGACGTAAACTGGTTATGTGAGTTAATTGCTTTTGGTGCCCTAACACACCTTAATCCGTTAGGTGGCGACTCTTCAAATCCCTTACCCTATCCCAAAAGGAAAGGAGTTGTCCCAGAAATTTCGAAATCCAATTTCGCGAGAAAAAAGGGGGCACGACAGCATGGCGACTCTGCTAGGGATATCTTTAGCATCTCACTGTTACGAACTTGTCTGCGAATTAGTCTTTAAGCATGTCTTTATTATTCCGTTAATTCTTACGCACCCCTTCCCATGCTATGTGGATTTATTTGCCTATCCTTATTCATTTATGATTCCTCCCCCCCCCACCGCGCTTTATCACTTTTACTATGGAAACTGACTGGTCTCTTTATTTTCTTTTCTTAAATATCTTTACAATTATTAAATATCGCATTTCATCGTTGTTCATCATGCAAATACTTGACAACGTGTTGTTTTCTTTTTGCATAATTCCATGCTCTGCAAATACTTGATGAGTGTCCGCGCTCTTCCTAAAAACACCCTTTAAATTCGGGAAGGCTTATTTCGATAAAACTAGTCGATCAGCAGTGCGGTCGACGACTCCGTGCCTTTCCCTCTCAAGTGGTCCGCTTGAGGGTACCGGTCTAGACTTCTATAGAAACCTTGATCTGATAATAACTGCACATTCATCATGGTCAAACCTAGCCAAGGTTAATATGCTGTCCACATAATAACCCCCTAAGAAAGCCTTGTCCAAAGTCCACCGGGATTTCCATAATCCCAATGGACGCAATCACGATATGTGCATTATTTGGAGAGATAAATGCCGACATGCTAATTGTTAAATGTGTAAGTACTCGAACCCGGAGGGGGCAAGGGTCTAACTTTGTTTGTTTTGCAGAAAATGAGGCACGAAGTGCCCAGGTTCGGCATGGTCTGATGTATACCACCGTTGTTGTTAGATTGGTGGGAAAGTCTTTCGCTAAGCGATAAAAACCACGTGAAAAGGGTTCTTGGAAATCTACATTCCTTATTGGACATCCAACCAAACAACATGCTGAATGTAGCTGCTACTATGTTCTGGGATGGGGAAAGAGATGTATTCCATTTTAGTGACATAGAAATGACTTCTCTTCCGGAGGAAATTGGAGGGTTCGCTAGATTACCATGGGATAGTCCCGATTTGCTAGTACCAGAAAACCACAATACTAGGGGGTTTCTGAAAATGATGGTCCTGAGAAAGAATGAGGACTTGGAGTGCTTGAAGAAGTCTTATATACCCTTTGACTTCCTCTATGAATGATACAGGCCAACAAATCTTACCGTATCTTTCATGACGAATTCTCCATCACTTCCCTAGGTTGGACTCACCGCAGGGTTTTTGTATTCATCGTCTGCTTTCTGGGTATGTTGGTGTTCCCAAGCCAAGGGGACAGAATTCACACCAGGTTGGCCATGGTAACCAAAGCTTTAATGGAGGGGATTGAGGGACAAACCTATACTATTGTTCGGATGATTGTAGCAGACATATACCGGGCCCTGGATCGTTGCAAGAAGGGGTTCAAGCACTTTGAGGGTTGTAACTTGCTACTAAAGATTTGGTTGTTAGAACATCTTCAGAGGGGTCAATACCGCCAAGAGTTTCCACGGAGGCCATGGAATGATCACATCGCTTTCCACCATCCTAAAAGAATGACCTTTATCCCAGATAGATTTGCATAGCCAGAGAACACTACCGAATGGGCACAGTTTTTCAACAATTTGACCGAAGACCAGGTTTACTGGATGGTCGAGTGGTTCCCTACCGATGAATTCATCAACAGATCTAGGGATGTTCCATACTTGGTGTTGATTGGGTTAAAGGGAATATATCCCTATGTTCCTATCAGGGTTATGAGACAAGCTAGTAGAAAACAAGTCATACCATGAGTCTCCAAAATGAGTCATTACAGAGCTGATTTTCAGGGTGATGCCATTCCGTACAAATGTGAGGCGCAGCACATGTGGCATTTGGAGATTATTAAGGAAAAGGATACCATCGAGCCGGATCGATATCACGCTGGTCATGTGTACTTCTACCCCTCATGGTTAGAAGATAACATAGCAGGAATATTCGAGCCAAGGGTTGGTCAAGGAAACAGGGTCATAGATGAAGTCGCTGAAGCACAAGTGAAGTATGAGAGGCTACGCAAAAGGGTCCTTGAATCCGAAGCCAAGCATCTGGAGAAACACAAGTTCGACATGGAATCAATCAACGAGTGGAAAGAAATGGCTACAAGGTCGGCAGAAAGGTTGGAGTACTTGGAGCAGGGTCTAATGGAACTGGAACGGAAGATGAGGAAAAGGGTCGTAGATTGTCAGAATGCAGAAGGCGACGAAGGAGGGCATCCAGCAAGGGCATACCTACTGCTGGACATGCACGACCTGGGGAATCAGATAGAATGGAGCCAAGAGGGCCAAATATGGGGAAGGTCCCGCTGGGACCAAGTAGATTAGGTTTATCTGTTTTGAGTCATTTTGGGATTCAAATGTAATAAGGCAGATGCCATTAGAAACTCATTTATTTTCATTTTTTAGGTTCGACTTATTTATTGCATTAATGAAATGAGGCATTTATCGGCATTAAATCTCTCCAATTCTATTTATCGCTAGTCCTACCTCGGGCACAACGAGGTTCCCCAAAATAGGACGCGAATTTACATTTTCGCAGTATGTGTTCAAATCATGCAAATGCTTTTCAGAATCCTTACTGACTTGTCTACCTTTTGATTTTTCTTTATTTTGATTATTCCTGTGAGCACGTGATTTTTGCCCTAAGCAATAATTCCCAAAATTTCAAACAAAAAAAAAACAATTTCTTTAGTATTTTATAATTTTTGTGAATTTTGTGGCATTTTTGGTAATTGTTGCATTTTTATTTGTGCACTTTAATTCATATGAAAATACAAAAATATGCATTTTTGCATTTAGGATTTAATTTCACATTTTAGATTAGTAATTAAGTTGTTTTAGAATAAAGTACAAAGAAAATAACAAAAGTGGTCCTTTTTGCATTTTAGTATCTTAGTTGGCATTTAAATTAGGAATTAGTGTATGGAAACTAGGAAATCTAATTTTAATTTGGGTTTAAGCTTTAGTTTTGCATTTTAACAAAATCAGAAAATATAAAAATACAAAGAATTAATTAAAAGAAATAAAAAGAGGAAGCAAAAGAAAAATTACAAAAGGGTGGTCTTAATAAGAGACCAAATTGGGCTCATTTCAATGTAACCAAACCTCAGCCCAAATAAAAATCAAACGGACCCAGCCCAACCCATTTCCCTGACCCAGTCCGGTTCAACGACTCCCCGAAACGACGCCGTTTTGGCGTTGATCAATCCTGGCCCTTCATTCCCTTTAATCTAACGGCCGTGATTCCATCTCATTGATTAAATAAAAATGTCCGAAAAAATATTCATTAACCCTAGACAAATTTCATCTTTCTCGTACTCCTCTTCCGCCACCGCCCGTCGCCGGCCGGAAATCGCCTCCGCCGGCAGCGATTCCCCAATGAAGCCCAAAATTACACCACAGATGCCTCTCCATATCCTCTTTCCATACCTTGCCATAATTTCACTCAAATCCCAGCCGAACGGTTCGAATCTTGAATCGAAATTCTCCGGCCAAAACCCTAGGTGACCCAATCCCGCCCAAATTAACACCCCTAGGGTCACCTCCCCTCCCTCATCTCGATTCCGTCGTCCTTATCCCTCGAATGCCATTCAAATCCCTCGAATTTTGAATCTAAAAAAGTCTAATTCGAGACTCGAGCGTGCAAGGTTTCTGTTCTGCTTTTCCTTGGAGCTTTTGGTATGGTTCCATCTCCTAATAACGTTATTCGTTTGTTCTTGCTAAGAACAAAAGGATTAATGTTATTTGAGGACGGAATCAAAAAGCCGAGTTTGGATTCGAGCTTTTAGGATGGCTAGTTTTTCTTTCAAATCTAGGTATTTCCTTAATTTTTCCTTCTCTGTTTTCTTTTGAGTGACTGTTACGTTCAATAAGATTTTTGCTATTTTGTTCATGATTAATTTGCTTAGGGTTTATGCTGATTTTAGTCGATCCTGTTCTTAGTGTTCGTTTTAGTTCATATTAGGTTAGCTTTAATTCATGATACAATAAGTTGGATTATGCCTTTGATTATTCTTGATTCCATGAGTTTGTGTTTCTGACTTTGGTTCTGATTCTTGGTTAATCTTGTTTTGTGATGTTAGTTTAATTTTATTTCGAATCTTTTTTGATAATTGAGTTTAGCTTTGATTGATTATAGCTGATAGTTCAACTAGTGTTAGTAATTTTAGGTTGAATTCAAGGGTAGCTTAGACATTTAAGATTGGATAGCACATGGTAGTTGAAACTAGAATCTCCTAGGACCTTCCAAAGCAGGACTTTAGTGTAACTTCAGTAATTTTAGTGTGTTAACTTGAGAAACAAGTCAGTAAAGAGAGGACTAATCTGAAAATAAAATAGGGACTAAGAGGAAATAGAAAATTGGGGGCTGCCCTCATCTTTGCCTATAAAAGGCAGCCTCTAGTGCCTTGAATAACAAGTTTTTCAGCTCTAAAATCCCCCCCCCCCCTTCAAAAAAGTGCTCTCTAAGTCTCAGATCTGATTTTTGAAATTCAACATTCAAAACCCAAAAACAATAGAAAACCTCTAGAAAAACCAAAAAAATTCAGAAATACTGTTCCATTGAAAATTTCCAGTTGATTTTGAATTTTAACTTCTGAATTGCATCATTTAGCCTATAGTCTGTTTGCTGATACATTCTGGTAGTGCCTGGGTGTATCTCGAGTGGGTTTGGGTCCATTTGAGGCAATTTTAGGCTGGTTTTGTTGACTGTTGGTTTCAGAAGTTGTCCTAGGATTAGTTCATAGTCTATTTGGGTTTATTCAAGTTTATTTGGTTGATTGTTGGTGCTGTCCATCCCTAAATTCAATTCTGGACTGGTTTTGATACTGTTTGCTGAGCTGCGAACCCGATTTTGAGCTGCTGTTAAACATCTGCTCGCTACTGCTGCTAACTTCTTTCCTTCTTCTTATTTGATTCATACTTCAGGTATATCCTTGGCCTCAGTAGTATGTAATGCTTGGAACAGCATGCTTGAAGATAAATAACAAATCCTGGATTATCACTTCTTTTAGTTCTCTGTTATTCTCCTTTAATTTAGATGTGCAGCATGATTGATTGATTTGAATACTATTTTATTTGTAGCAATGAGATTATAGATCAGTTTGTATTTGGACTCTATGGACTGTCTATTTCGTTAATAACTGTGGCTTAGCCTATTTCATGTTATAGTATTATAGTAGCTTGAGATCTAAATAAAGGGTATTGATTAAGCTTGTTTTGTTTGATTCAATTGAAACCGGTGAGAATGCTGGGTCTATGTTGATTCACTGAATTTCACAATGATGTAGTTCGAATAAAATCAGACTACTAATACGGATTTTGTTTTGAAACAAAGTAGGTGTTCAACTTGGACGAATTTGAATTGTCTATTTGTTTACAAATTGCTGCATTAATTTTTAATTGGAGTCCAACGTATGAGATCTCATTGAAATGAACACTCAATTTGAGCTCTAGTTTTGGGCCCAAGACTGGCAACAGGCTGGAGAAATTCGAGTCTCCAATTGGGCTGTTATTATGGCCCAGCGCTGGACAGCCCCATGTCCTTTTATCCTTAAAAAACTGATACAGATATTCTCTTCTCTGGGCCAAAATGCAACAAAGCCCAAAAGAATGCCTAACTTTGAATTAAATCACTTGTTGAATTGTGTACCATTAACTTCTTTGAGGCCAATTGCGAAGCCCTGAATGGTAGAGGCTTGAGGCCCAAATCTTATAACATTAATTAATTAGGCCCCTTTTAGAGACAAACCATAATAGAAAAATCGTAGTCCTTTAGGTTGGCTTTAAAATAAATGAGGTGCGCCGCGCCAAACAAAAATAGTACATTGCGTGGCCCTCTTAAGTATATTAAAAATATTTTAGATTTTGGGACGTGCCATTTAGCGAATTTCATGGTTTTCCCCAAAGATAATGCAAATGCGTAGTTGCTTTAGGAGCGTTATTTTAATATTACCTTCCTGAATGCGGGTGTACATTTATGTGACCCAAATCTAAATCTCAACGGAGTCGAAATGCGTCAAAAGCCACGGGTGCACTGGTGTAACGTGGTTCGAGATACATTTTCACGACGTTGCAATTCTTATTAAAAAGACATAAAGTAAAAGCGGCTAAAATAAAAGGCACATAGGTTAGAACATGTTTTAAAATCAGATAAAAGCAAATACAACAGTTGAGCGACCGTGCTAGAACCACGGAATCCGGGAATGCCTAACACCTTCTCCTGGGTTAACAGAATTCCTTACTCGGATTTCTGGTTCGCGGACTGTTAACAGAGTCATAATTTCCTCGGTTCGGGATTCAATCGGTGACTTGGGACACCATTAATCTCCCAAGTGGCGACTCTGAATCTTAATAATAAATCCCGTTCCGATTGTCCTTTAAGTGGAAAAACTCCTTTACACTCTCACGGGTATAGTGCAAAAAGGAGGTGTGACAGCTCTGGCGACTCTGCTGGGGAACGAACCCAGAATCTCTGGTTCAGGGTTCAGAATTCGAGCTTAGATATATTGTTGTATTTGGCTTTATCTGATTTTCCTACATGTTTCATGCTAAATGTGCAAAATGTTGCTTCTTACTGCTTTGACATTATCTGGATTGTATATAAACTGTGGCGAAACCCTTCTCTTCTCACCTCCGGGGATGTGCTCACTGGTGGAGACTCCCTATTCTGTTAGTGTCATACCTTAAAATAAGAAAGAGGCCGGACAAGTTACTAAGCCGGATGGCCTTTTGGTTCCCGGTACGTAGCCCCCTCCTCGACTCGAGTTGTCCGCTCGGGTACACAGTATAGAACCTATACCCAGGTTTTGAACCTAGAATAACTTGACCCCATGCCGGATCCCTAGTAGGAACGCTTATCTGCATCACGTGCATTTTGACTTAGGGGACTCAACACAGGGGTTGGGTCCGTCTAGGACAGGTGTACCCGGAATAATGGACCATCCTGCTGCATCCTACTTGTGCATTTATCTGTTTGGGACCCGCATGCTGACCGGCTTTGAATATCTGGGAAAAATTGAAAAAAACCAAAAGAGAAAATAGCAGTGTAGAGAGTTAATTTCCTATATTAGACCAATGTCCAAGTAGTGCCGAAATGCTGCCGAATTTTTGAGAAAATGAAAAAAAAATAAGAAAAGTTCTTTTTAGTTTGCCAATGGAAAAGAAAAATAAAAAGAACTTTATTTTCAAATTAGTTTATTTTATTTGCCACTGAAAAAGAAAATATAAAAAAGAGTCTTGCTTTCAGAAGTAGCGTATTTGCCAAAACAAAAAAAAAAAAAAAGAAGAAGAAAAACAAAAAAAGTTTAGTTTTCGAAAATAGTTAGTTTTATTCGCCCGAACTACGCTGGTTTGATTTTCACCGGATGCGAGATACGTAGGCAACCCTCATCGGGTCCAACCTCCCCTTTTTCAAAAATAGCCAAAAATGCCAAAAATTTTAATTTCATCATGAATAAGTCGGGTGCCGCCATTCTTGTTTAAAATAAGCCGGATGTCCCCAAAAGGGCGCCGGAAGGCTCTCTTTGCAAGAACAGCCACCCTGAGTCATTTTTTAACGGTTAGCAGGCACAGCCTTAAAATCTTCTTTATGAAGTGCTGAAAGGCCGTATCTGCAATACCGGCTGTTTGTTTAAATTGGAAATTTGAACAGAGATTGTGCCATTTTTCTCTTTTAGGTCAAAATAAGTGATTAAAATCACCTTAATAAATGTGCAGGATGAGCACGATTCAAATAAAGGGAACTTGCATGTAGGCCCGCGGCGAGACCGAACGATGTCCCGCGGGCACCAGGAGCTTTAATGTATTCATGATTGTCTTTTGAGTCTGTATTCCCTTTTCTACCAGAGTTTGTCTTTTGAGTCTATATTTCCTTTTCTACTAGAGTTTGTCATTTAAGTCTGTATTTCCTTTTCTACTGGAGTCTGTATTTCCTTTTCGTTAATAGTCAGTCAGTTGATTGAGTCTGTACTTTCAAAATAGAATAGGGATGGAGGAGCCCGTAGTTCTTTTCTGCATTAGAGTCTGTTAGTTGTTTAATTTGTCAGTTTCGAGTCTTTGTAATAGACGTATTTGCTATCAATAAAACTGAAACCCCCCAAAAAAAAAAAAATTCTACTTTACATTTATTATGCAAGAACTACGCTCGGTCTGATTCATGCGGGGTCGTGATACGTAGGCAATCTCCATAGGATTCGACCGTAACTAAATGACAAAAAAGGAAAAATAAGAAAGAATGAAAGGGAAGAGGTGAAAAACAAGAAAGGAAAGAAAAACAAAAGAGGGAAAGAAAAACAAAAAGAAAATAAGAAACCAAACAAAGTCAAACAAGAGAAAATAAAAGGGAGCAAGAGAAAAGGAAAAAAAAGAGCGGAAAAACAATTTTGAGGAACGGAGCGAATAGGAACAAGGAAAAACCAAGGCAAAAGAAAAGAAGGAGAAATAAGATAGAAAAGAAAAAGAGGGAAAGGCAAGAAACAAACAACGGAAAACACGAGGGAGGATTAAAGGAAAGGCTTGGTAAATAAAGCCGGGATGACGCATGCAATCCAAGCAAAAGCATAATAGGAACTGTTAACTGCCTAGGTGCATTCATTCTCCAAATGTGCGGGTACTAATATGTTAAATGACCTAACGCTAACGTGATGGTTTCATTTTGTCATGTCATTCAGAGAGGTGGTTGGTTTGTGGTTTTAAAGTGGTAACTTTTCTTTACAACACAAGGACAAAGGCAATGACAAACAACAATAGAACTGAGTGGGTTGCTACCGGTGCTCGAAAGCAACTGGTTGAACAGGACAACGAGCTGGTAGAAGAGGTAAAGATGTTGAGACAACACATGGCAGACATGTACCGGGCATGGATGACTGGGAAGGCACCACCCCCGCCACCACCCAACCTCCTGGACGCTGTCCTTACCCAAACTCCGGACATGACGCCAGGTGATCCCCCACCCTCTCCATACTTACCCGCTTATCACAGCTTTCCCAGCCACCCTAGTAGCTCTATCACTCGTCGTCCAACTATCTTTTCCCAAAAGTTCCCTCCGGTCACATCCACAGTTCTCAACAATGAACACCCGCCCAAAGCTCATAACGCCCAATATTATCCCTCCGAGGTTGCTCACGATGAGGTGTTAAGAATGGGGGAGCTAGAAGAAGAGGGAATCAAGTCAGGAAAGCTCATGAGTTGCTCGAAAGGCATTCTGAATATCCCAGC
>NW_017674844.1:3707-7195 GCF_001879085.1 Nicotiana attenuata | reverse complement strand
ATCATCCTTGGGTACTATCTGGTATCTCCCAGCTGCCTCAACACTCGATCCGGTGCGTAAGGCTGAATGCTTCTAAGCCCCATCAGAAGGAAATGTGGTCGGGCTACCGGCATATATACGATTTCATCAACGGGTAACCATCCCAGTGTCCACTCTATTTGGCTAGCAGTGAGGGACCGAAAATATGTTGTCCAACCCGTGACTCCTTCTGGAAATTCGGCCCCTTTAATCCTCGTGTAGAACTCTTCTATGCATGTTGTTTCTGGAGACCCGTAGCTCAAAAACTGAGGACGATGACACAGATGCTCGATCATCCACATTTGTAACAATAGACTGCACCCCTCGAAGAAAGCTTCCCCGACCTTGCAGGCTGTAAGAGCACGGAAGATGTCGGCCAATATCATAGGTGCAAGTGTACTTTTGGCTTGAGTAATTAACGTGCTGACGACCCCAGCTATTCTTATGTCAATGTTCCCATCCTTCCTTGGAAATACTAAAAGCCCCAGGAAAGCTACCATAAAGGCGAAACGTCGATGCTCCTCCCACTTCTGGCGGTTTCCTTTGCTACATATCTTACTTTTTGGGTTGTTGAACCCCCCGATATAGCCATATCGATGATATATGAAGCTCAGAGTACAAAAGCCATTTGCCAGATCTGTGTTATGGACGGTTCTGACTATCTTCAAAGAGTCTAGAAATCTGTGCACGGCTATAACTCTGGGGGCAACCAAATATTTGTGCCTCAACGGAACCTCATCCTTTCCAATGTAGCCAGCTATTTCCTCCAATGTCGGGGTAAGCTCAAAGTCCGAAAAATGGAACACATTATGTGCTGGGTCCCAACATGTAACCAGTGCTCTAATAATATCTCCCCAAGGCACAATATCGAGCAAACCGGTAAGCCCTTTCAAATGTTGCTTGACTGCATCTTGCCCTTTTCCGCCTAAATCATTCCACCACAAACGTAACTCCAAAGGGATTTTATGCATGATTGAAAATAATTCATTTTTAGTCGTGCTCATCCTGCACATTTATTAAGGTGATTTTAATCACTTAGTTTGACCTAAAAGAGAAAAATGGCACAATCTCTGTTCAAATGTCCAATTTAAGCAAACAGCCGGTATTGCGGATACGGCCTTTCAGCAATTCATAAAGAAGATTTTAAGGCTGTGCCTGCTAACCGTTAAAAAATGACTCAGGGTGGCTGTTCTTGCAAAAACAGCCTTCCGGGGCCCTTTTGGGGACATTCGGCTTATTTTAAACAAGAATGGCGGCACCCGACTTATTCATGATGAAATTAAAAATTTTGGCATTTTTTGGCTATTTTTGCAAAGGGGAGGTTGGACCCGACGAGGGTTGCCTACGTATCTCATACCCGGTGAGAATCAAACCAGCGTAGTTCGGGCAGATAAATCTAACTATTTTTGAAAACAGGACTCTTTTGTTGTTTTTGTTGGCAAATTCACTATTTCTGAAAGCAAGATTCTTTTTTTTTTATATTTTCTTTTTCAATGGTAAATAAAATAAACTAATGTGAAAAATAAAACTCTTTTTGTTTTTCTTCTCCATTGGCAAACTAAAAAGAACTTTTCTTCTTTTTTTTCATTTTAAAAAAAATTCGGCAGCATTTCGGCACTACTTGGACATTGTTTTTTTCTGGTATAGGTAATTAACTCTCTATACTGCTATTTTCTCTTTTTTGTTTTTCCCACTTTTCCCAAATATTCAAATCCGGTCAGCATGCGGGTCCCAAACAGACAAATGCACAAATAGGATGCATCAGGATGGTCCATTATTCCGGGTACACCTGTCCTAGACGGACCCAACCCCTGTGTTGAGTCCCCTAAGTCATATGCACGTGATGCAGATAAGCGTTCCTACTAGGGATCCGGCATGAAGTCAAGTTCTTCTAGGTTCAAAACCTGGGTATGTGTTCTAGACGGTGTACCCGAGCGGACAACTCGAGTCGAGGAGGGGGCTACGTACCGGGAACCAAAAGGCCATCCGGCTTAGTAACTTGTCTGGCCTCTTTCTTATTTCAGGGTATTGACACTAACAGAATAGGGAGTCTCAACCAGTAAGCACATCCCCGGAGGTGAGAAGAGAAGGGTTTCGGCGCAGTTTATATACAGTTCAGATAATATCAAAGCGGTAAAAAAAACAACATTTTGCACATTTAGCATGAAACATGTAGAAAAATTAGATATAACCAAATACAACAATTATTCTAAGCTCGAATTCTGGTCTGCGAAACCAGAGATTCTGGGTTCGATCCCCAGCAGAGTCGCCAGAGCTGTCACACCTCCTTTTTCTACACCTGTGAGGGTGTAAAGGAGTTTTTCAATTAAAGGACAGTCGGAACGGGAGTTATTATTAATATTCAGAGTCGCCACTTGGGAGATTAATGGTGTCCCAAGTCACCGGTTGAATCCCGATCCGAGGAAATTATGACTCTGTTAACAGTCCGCGAACCAGAACTCCGAGTAAGGAATTCTGTTAACCCGGGAGAAGGTATTAGGCATTCCCGGATTCCGTGGTTCTAGCACGGTCGCTCAACTGTTGTATTTGCTTTTAGAAAAAATCTGATTTTAAAACATATTCTAACCTATGTGCCTTTTATTTTAACCGCTTTTATTTTATGTCCTTTTAATAAGAATTGCAACGTCGTGAAAATGTATCTCGAACCACGTCACACCAGTGCACCCCGTGGCTTTTGACGCATTTCGACTCCGTTGAGATTTAGATTTGGGTCACATAAATGTGCACCCGCATTCAGGAGGTAATATTATTAAATACGCGCCTAAAGCAGCTACGCTTTTATTATCTTCGGGGAAAATTAGTGAATTACGTCTAAACGGTTCACCCGAATTCTAAGTATTTTTATAGCATTTATTGAGGGCCCCGCAATTTATATTTTTATTTGGCGAGGCTCGTCTCATCATTTATTTAAAGGCCAACCTAAAGCAAACTAAAATTTTCTATTTATCATTTGTCTCTAAAAGGTCAATTAATTCACAAATATAAATTCGGACTCCAAATTCAAGTTCAAATTCAAACAAAAGGGAAGACCCTTTTAGCTTGAACCCGCTACCTAATTCGAAACCCAATTTTATATTTGTAAATTAATTCCCTATACTCCTAATTAATTGATATCTCCAAATTTTAGACAATAAGGTAAAGTTCTCACATCCAACTTACTATTTAACATGAGAGTCTAAATTCACATTAACACAATGACCAAACTTGCAACGTGAAGTGAATCTACCCTATTTCAAACGAGATTGAGTCCATATTTGCTTGAATAAGGGGGCGGCCCAATTTGGCTCTTAAAGGGGCCTAAATCCCCTACTGTTATACGATAATCAGGCCCAGGAAACAACTTATACCTAATTCAGCTATTGGGCGGATCGTCTGGGCTTAGCGTTTAAGCCCAGAAATACCACTCTAGTTGGATCCACACTATGCTAGTCATGAATTGAAGGTTGAAT
>NW_017674843.1:79782-82974 GCF_001879085.1 Nicotiana attenuata | reverse complement strand
ATTCGGTTTTCTGCGGTAGTGGCCTTTTCCTTTAATCTTGCGACCTTATTGTCATATTCTTCTTTTAACTGCTTAAACATGCGAGCCCGTTCTTCTGCATTTTTAGCCAATTGCCTCCGGACCCCAACTAATTCCTTTTCTGCTTTGTCGAGGTCAAAACTGTAATCATTCACCTTTTGCCTTAGATTTGCTATAAGCTTTGTATCTTTGGCACTTCTGACAGGGTCGTCGGCCTCTAGCTTCATCTTTTGTATTTGGGCTCGTAAAGCTTCATTCTCCTTGGCCAATTGTTTTCTCTCCCCTTCGTCAGCCGCGGCTTGCAAGCTATTTTCGAATCGGAGGTCTTGGACCTGTTTTTCCAACGCTCCTATGCGGGCCCTGTACTCGTTTTCTTTAGCTAACCAATCCCACTGTTCTTGTGATGAATCAACAAATTCCTGGATGTGAGATCTTTTGGCCGGTCTTCCGAATGCAAAGTCCCTTCTATACCAAGCCTGATAATCAGGTGACACCTCTCCTTTGGCTCGATCCCGGACACAAGTGTTTGCCGCCAAATATTGACATTCGCTCCAGACTTGGCGGACCACAGCTTCAGGAAACTGGCCATCGGGGCCAATCTCAACCACTTGCAAACTGAGATCATCATCCTTGGGTATTATCTGGCATCTCCCCAGTTGCCTCAACACTCGATACGGTGCGTAAGGCTGAATGCTTCTAAGCCCCATTAGCAGAAAATGTGGTCGGGCTGCCGGCATATATACGACTTCATCAACAGGTAACCATCCCAGTGTCCACTCTATTTGGCTAGCGGTGAGTGACCGAAAATATGTTGTCCAACCCGCGACCCCTTCTGGCAATTTGACCTCTTTAGTTCTTGTGTAAAATTCTTCTATGCATGTTTTTTCTGGAGACCCATAGCTCAGAAACTGAGGGCGATGATACAGATGCTCAATCATCCACATTTGTAATAGTAAGTTGCACCCCTCGAAGAAGGTTTCTCCGGCTTTACGAGCTGTAAGAGCACGGAAGATGTCGGCCAATATCATAGGTGCAAGCGTACTTTTGGCTTGAGTGATTAATGTACTGACAACCCCAGCTATTTTTATGTCAATGTTCCCATCCTTCCGTGGAAATATTAAAAGCCCCAAGAAAGCTACCATAAAAGCGAAGCATCGATGCTCCTCCCACTTCTGGCGGTTTCCTTTGCTACATATCTTACTTTCTGGGTTGTTGAACCCCCCGATATGACCATAGCGATGATATATGAAGCTTAGAGTACAAAAGACATTTGCCAGGTCTGGGTTATGGACGGCCCTGACTATTTTCAAAGAGTCTAAAAACTTGTGTACAGCTACAACTCTGGGAGCAACCAAGTATTTGTGCCTCAACGGGACCTCGTCCTTTCCAATGTAACCAGCTATTTCCTCCAACGTCGGGGTAAGCTCAAAATCTGAAAAATGGAACACATTATGTGCTGGGTCCCAACATGTAATCAGTGCTCTAATGATATCTCCCCGAGGCGAAATATCAAGCAGACCGGTAAGCCCTTTCAAATGTTTCTTGACCGCATCTTGCCCTTCTTTGCCCAAATCATTCCACCATAAACGTAACTCCAAAGGGATTTTATGCATGATTGAAAAGGGTTCATTTTGAGTCGTGCTCATCCTGCACATTTGTTAAGGTGATTTAATAATTTATTTGACCTAAAAAGGAAAGCAAACAACACTATTTTTGTTCAAATTTTCAATTTTAAAACGGCCGGTTTTGCAGTTACGGCCTTTCAGCACTTCGTAAAGACGATTTTAAGGTTGTGCCTGTTAACCGTTGAACTGACTCAAGGTGGCTGTTCTTGCAAAAACAGCCTTCCGGCGCCCTTTTGGGGACATTCGGCTTAGTTTAAACAAGAATGGCGGCACCCGACTTATTCATGATGAAATTAAAAAAAATTTGGCATTTTTGGCTATTTTTGAAAAGGGGAGGTTGGACCCGATGAGGGTTGCCTACGTATCTCACATTCGGTGAGAACAAACCTGCGTAGTTCGGGCAAATAAAACTAACTATTTCCGAAAACTAAACTCTTTTTGTTTTTCTTCTTCATTTTTTTTGTTTTGGCAAATACGCTACTTCTGAAAACAAGACTTTTTTTTATATTTTCTTTTTCAGTGGCAAATAAAATAAACTAATTTGAAAATAAAACTCTTTTTGTTTTTCTTTTCCATTGGCAAACTAAAAAGAACCTTTCTTCTTTTTTTTTTTTTCATTTTCTCAAAAATTCGGCAGCATTTCGGCACTACTTGGACATTGGTTTTTCTAATATAGGAAATTAACTCTCTACACTGCTATTTTCTCTTTTGGTTTTTCCAATTTTTCCCAGATATTCAAAGCCGGTCAGCATGCGGGTCCCAAACAGATAAATGCACAAGTAGGATGCAGCAGGATGGTCCATTATTCCGGGTACACCTGTCCTAGACGGACCCAAACCCTGTGTTGAGTCCCCTAAGTCAAAATGCACGTGATGCAGATAAGCGTTCCTACTAGGGATCCGACATGAAGTCAAGTTCTTCTAGGTTCAAAATCTGGGTATGTGTTCTAGACTGTGTACCCGAGCGGACAACTCGAGTCGAGGAGGGGGCTACGTACCGGGAACCAAAAGGCCATCCGGCTTAGTAACTTGTCCGGCCTCTTTCTTATTTCAGGGTATTGACACTAACAGAATAGGGAGTCTCAACCAGTAAGCACATCCCCGGAGTTGAGAAGAAAAGGGTTTCGTCACAGTTTATATACAATCCAGATAATATCAAAGCGGTAAAAAGCAATATTTTGCACATTTAGCATGAAACATGTAGGAAAATCAGATAAAGCCAAATACAACAATATATCTAAGCTCGAATTCTGAACCCTGAACCAAAGTTCTGGATTGGTTATCCCCAGCAGAGTCGCCAGAGCTGTTACACCTCCTTTTTTCATACGCCCGCAGAAGAGGGTATAATAAAGGGAGTTATTTCCAACTTGAAGTGACAATCGGAACGGGATTTATTATTAAATTTTCAGAGTCGCCACTTAGGAAATTAATGGTGTCCCAAGTCACCGGTTAAATCCCGACCCGAGGAGATTATGACTCTGTTATCAGTCCGCGAACCAGAAATCCAGGTAAGGAATTCTGTTAACCCGGGAGAAGGTGTTAGGCATTCC
>NW_017674843.1:73155-79020 GCF_001879085.1 Nicotiana attenuata | reverse complement strand
ATACTGATTTTAAAGGCGTATCAGCATCTAGAATTGAACGTGCATTACACTGAGCTACTGATTTCATGCTTGCGTTATTTGATTTCAAAGTTGTATTTAAACTAATCCTGCTATGCTACTGTTCTAAAATACCTTAACAAGTACAGAATTCAAAGTCCATAACGGTCCAGATTAACAGTCCAAATGTATCTATTATTCATACACTCAAAACTACTAACTAACACCAATTACATTTATCCAACTAAACAACGTTCAAATGAGCCTAGATTTGGCAGTATTTCCATTTCCACTTCACTTCACAGCTAACATCAAGGTGAGTTCATAAACGTGTACCTGGGATTTGAATTGAAATAGGAAAAGGAAAGATTAGCAGCAGTAACAGCTTCAACAGCAACTCAGAGAACCAATTTAAAATCTCAACAACAGATTCAGCAGTTCAGGATAAATTGGAAAGCCCACAGAGTTCACAGATCAAACCAAAATGGCACCAAATAAACAGAGATGAACCCAGGACTGACACAACCAGTAAACAAACAACACTCGAACTAAGCAGACCTCATGCACACATGACTCGAACAGCTTGTGAATATCAACATTGAGCAGAATCAGATGAGTTCAGGTTATTTCTGATCCTTAATGAGCTAGACAATTGAATTAAGGACTGGAATCTGAAGGTTAGCAAAGGAGAAACTAATGAAACAGTAAATTTTTTTTTGATTTTTTCTATTGTTTTTCTGGAAATTTTGAGAGAACTAAGATCCAAGGAAGGGTTGGATTTCAGATTTCTGATCTGAACCTTTTGGAGAATCCGGGGGATTTTTGATGGCTGAAAAAACTTGTTCCTCAAGGCAAATGAATGCCTATTTATAGGTGAACTTAGGTCCAATTTCAGATTTTTCCCTTTACCCCTTAGTCCCTATTCTAATTTCATTGTTTACCCTTTATTTTCTGACTTGTTACACAAGCAACTACCTTAAGTTTATTAGAACCTACACTATAGTCCATCCTAGAAGGTTCTATACTTGTTACAATCCCTATTCTATCCTTACCCCCCTTTAAAAATTACCAAATCTGATGAAAGTACCCTTTTCCTATGCCTAAACTACCCTTTGAACCTCCTGAAATTACTAGCCTACATTAACTACACTAAACTTTCTAACTGACCCTGGTCCAAATAACTATTTCTGCAAATTAACCAGCCACCAATCCAATCGCAAACCTAAATTCAAATAACTACTGATTTTTGGATTAACAACTACTAATAACAAGTCAAAGTAAAACAGTGCTCAAATAGTATTGATCAAAACTGTAAGCAAACAGATTCGACACACACAACTAATAGAACAAACTTATTCATGAAGCCTGGAGAAGATTTAAGCAACTCAAAACCTAAACTAAATCCTAAACATGATCAATCCTAATTCTAAAGAACTCAGTCACAACTAAATTGACAAACGACCCAATTCTTATTATTAATTAAAAGACAATGAAGAATAACAAATAAGAAACAGGCTAATCTATTTGAACACTGGTTCAACCGAAAAAATGAGGACAAATAAACTCAAGCCCTAAATTCATTGATCAAGAGGAAATATCAGTCAAGAGGAAAAGACTAACGAAGAAGAACAAGGAAAACTTACTTAGTTTGAGCACTTGACTGACTATGGGGTGAACTCTGACCGGTCATTTGTTTGAATCCTCCGGGATTCTTGACGCGTAACATCCCTAATCGTGTGTTTTCAAAAGAACACACATGATTAGGGAAATCACGGTCCAAAATCCCCAAGATTTTCTGAGCTAGGGTTCTGCCGGAATTGAGATTTAAAATTCGTAACGTTCCG
Organism: Nicotiana attenuata; assembly: GCF_001879085.1. NCBI lineage: Eukaryota > Viridiplantae > Streptophyta > Magnoliopsida > Solanales > Solanaceae > Nicotiana > Nicotiana attenuata. The sequence goes on along the minus strand of NW_017674843.1, from coordinate 77,179 downwards.
GGAAGATTCGAGACTAATGGCTATGGGGGTTGGATAGAGGAGACTCAAATGAACCTAGGGTATCAATTTGGGATAATTTGGCGTACTTTGGGTTTTGGCCGGAAAATTCAATTCGATATTCGAGATGTTCTGGTCGGATTTGAAGGGCGAGGCTTAAGGGGTTTGAAAGAGGAGATGATGGTGGTTGAGTAGTGTTAATTTGGGGTGGTTTGGACAAGGTTGTGTCATGGCCGGAAATTTCGATCTAATATTCGAGAGGTTTGGCTAGGAATTGAAGGATGATATTTGGGGATTTGGAAAGAGGAGTAGACAGTGGTTCCAGGGTGTAATTTTGGTGGTCATCGGAGCTTCGCCGCTGGCGGCGGCGATTTTCGGCCGGCGGAGGGATGGTGGGGCTAGGGCGGAGGAGGGTGGCCGGCACAGGCGTTACAGGGGACGGGTTGGTACGAGGAAGAGGAATTATGTTTTTTATTTTTTGTGTATAATTCGGACAGTTTTATTCCATTTTGAGAGTTGATCGTGGCCATTGGATTTGGGGAAATAGACGGTCGTGATTAAATGACGTCAAAACGACGTCGTTTTGAACGTGAGGCAATTGGACCGGGCAGGGTGTTTGGGCTTGGACGTGGAAATTGTTTGGGCTACCTGATTTTTGCCCAAATTTGGTCTTTACTCAAGACCAATTTGAATTTTCTCTTTTTCTTTTATCTATTTTTTGTATATATATTTTTTGTATTTATTTATTTTTTCTGATTTTATAAAATGCTAAAACAAAGTAAAGACCTAATTACACTATTTAACTCCTAGAATTACTTATAACTCTATTTAAAGACAAATGCAACTATTTTCTTGCAATTTTCTTTACATTTTATTCTAAAATTAATTACTAAAGTTGTGAAGTTAAATCCCTAAATGCCAATGCCTATTTTTTGGTATTTTCATATGGATTAAAATGCACAAATAAAAATGCAACAATTACCAAAGGATGCCACAAAATTCACAAAAAATTATAAATACTAGAAAAACTGTTTTGTTTGAAATTTTGGGAATTATAGCTTAGGGCAAAAATCACGTGCTCACAATAATGAAGCATAAGGAAATAGAAAATGGGGAAAACGGGGCAGTAACCCACGTGACGACGGGTCGGGTCGTTATATCCTCCCCAACTTAAACAAACGTTCGTCCTCGAGCGAGTCAAGAAACATACTTGAAGCCTCAAATACGTGGGGGTATCTGCTCCGCATCTCCCGCTCGGTCTCCCAGGTAGCCTCTTCCACGGGCCGACCTCTCCACTGCACTTTCACCGAAGCAACATCCTTTGACCTCAACTTCCGAACCTGACGATCCAAAATGGCTGCTGGCTCTACATCATATGTCAAGTCATCCTCCAGCTGAACTGTACTGAAATCTAGAACATGGGACGGGTCCCCAATGTACTTCCCGAGCATAGAAACACGAAAAACTGATTGCACGCCCGACAAGCTAGGTGGCAAGGCAAGCTCATAAGCCACCTCCCCAATCCTCCTAAGTACCTCAAAAGGCCCAATGAATCACGGACTCAGCTTCCCTTTCATTCCGAATCTCATAACACTCTTTGTGGGTGAAACCTTCAGCAAGACCTTCTCACCAATCATATAGGATACATCTCGGACCTTCCTGTCCGCATAACTCTTTTGCCTCGACTGCGCTGTACGGAGTCTCTCCTGGATCACCTTCACCTTCTCCAATGCCTCCTGAATCAAATCTTTCCCCAATAATCTAGCCTCCCCGGGATCGAACCAACCAACTGGAGATCTACACCGCCTCCCATACAAGGCCTCATACAGTGCCATCTGAATGCTGGACTGATAGCTGTTGTTGTAGGCAAACTCTGCTAGCGGTAGAAACCGATTCCATGACCCTCCAAAATCGATAACACAGGCGCGTAACATATCCTCCAATATTTGAATGGTGCGCTCGGACTGCCTGTCCGTCTGAGGGTGAAAAGCTATGCTCAACTGCACCTGAGTACCCAACTCTCGCTGAACAGCCTGCCAAAACTGAGAGGTGAACTGAGTGCCCCGATCTGATATGATGGAAACTGGGACACCATGCAACCGAACAATCTCCCGAATATAAATCTCTGCCAACCGCTCTGAAGAATAAGTATTACAAACCGAAAAGAAGTGCGCGGACTTGGTAAGCCTGTCTACAATCACCCAAATAGCATCAAATTTCTTCAAAGTCTGTGGGAGTCCGGTAACAAAATCCATAGTGACCCTTTCCCACTTCCACTTAGGAATAACCATCTGCTGATGCAAGCTATCCGGTCTCTGATGCTCATATTTCACCTGCTAATAATTAAGACACCGGGCTACATACTCCACAATATCTCTCTTCATCCTCCGCCACCAATAGTGCCGTCTAAGATCCTGATACATCTTCGCGGCACCTGGATGAATGGAATACCGCGAGCTATGGGCTTCCTCCAATATCAACTCCCAAAGCCCATCCACGTTGGGCACGCAAATCCGGCCCTGCATCCTCAACACACCATCATCTCCAATGGTCACATCCCTGGCATCATCATGCTGAACCCTATCCTTAAGGACAAGCAAACGCGGATCATCATACTAACACTCCCTGATGCGGTCATACAAGGAAGACCGACAAACCACGCAAGCCAACACCGGACTGGGTTCTGAAATATCTAGTCTCACAAATCGATTGGCCAAGGCCTGAACCTCAACTGCAAATGGCCTCTCCTCAACTGGAATGTATGCCAACCTCCCCATACTCACCGACTTTCGGCTCAAAGCATCGGCCACTACATTGGCCTTCCCCGGGTGATACAAGAATAGTAATGTCATAATCCTTAAGTAACTCTAACCATCTACGCTGCCTCAAATTCAGATCTTTTTGCTTGAACAAATGCTGAAGACTGCGATGATCAGTGAATACCTCACAGGATACGCCATACAAGTAATGCCTCCAAATCTTCAATGCATGAACTATAGCAGCTAGCTCCAAATCATGAATGGGGTAGTTCTGCTCATGGGGCTTTAACTGATGAGAAGCATAAGTAATAACTCTACCCTCCTGCATCAAAACACAACCTATCACAACTCTGGATGCATCGCAATATACCGTATAAGAACCTGAAGCTGATGGCAACACCAATACTGGAGCTGTGGTCAAAGCCGTCTTGAGCTTCTGAAAGCTCTCCTGGCACTCGTCCGACCATGCAAACGAGACACCCTTTTGAGTTAACTTGGTCAAGGGTGATGCAATAGAGGAAAAACCCTGAACAAACCGGCGATAATAGCCTGCCAACCCAAAGAAACTACGAATCTCTGTGGTTGAGTACGGTCTAGGCCAACTTTGCACCGCCTCTATCTTCTTCAGATCAACCTGAATCCCCTCGCTGGACACCACGTGTCCCAAGAAAGCCACTGAACCGAGCCAGAACTCGCACTTGGGGAACTTTGCATAAAGTCTCTCCTCCCTCAATCTCTGCAATACAACTCGCAAATGCTGCGCGTGCTCCTCCTAACTACGTGAGTATACCAGAATATCATCAATGAACACTATGACAAATGAATCCAGATAAGGCCGAAATACACTGTTCATCAGGTGCATGAACGCTACTGGGGCATTGGTCAGCCCGAAAGACATGACAAGAAACTCATAGTGACCATACCTAGTCCTGAAAGCAGTCTTATGAATATCTGAATCCCTGATCTTCAACTGGTGATAACCCGAATGAAGATCAATCTTGGAAAACACCCTCGCTCCCTGAAGCTGGTCAAACAAATCATCTATGCGAGGCAGGGGATACTTGTTCTTGATTGTTACCTTGTTCAATTGCCTATAGTCGATGCACATTCTCATTGTGACATCCTTCTTCTTCACAAACAGAACTGGTGCACCGAAAGGTGACACACTAGGCCAAATGAACCCCTTATCCAGGAGCTCCTGAAGTTGCTCCTTCAATTCTTTCAACTCCGCTGGTGCCATCGATACGCGGAATAGAAACTGGGGCTGA